>NW_027462791.1:0-28416 GCF_050947455.1 Rhinoderma darwinii
TAAAGCTAATTCTTGAACCGTAAGTCCTAGACGCTCGATCTTGGCGGCATTCGTCTCAGCGCCTGGCAATTAGTATAGGAGCACTGTGTTTGACTTCTCTGGATGTTTCCCAGGCGAGTTATTGACAAGTAAATCCTAGACGCTCGATCTTGGTTATTTTCGCTTTCGCGGCTGGCAGTAAAAGAACCATGTTTCTGTGAATAACTCCTGAACCGTAAGTCCTAGACGCTCGCTCTTGGCTGCATTCGATTCAGCTCGTGGCAGCCAGTCTAAAAAAACACTATCTTGGACTTCTCTGCATGTTTCCCAGGCGAGCAATTGGCAGCATGTTCAGAACCATGTTTCTGTGAATAACTCCTGAACCGTAAGTCCTAGACGCTCGCTCTTGGCTGCATTCGATTCAGCTCGTGGCAGCCAGTCTAAAAAACACTATCTTGGACTTCTCTGCATGTTTCCCAGGCGAGCAATTGGCAGCATGTTCAGAACCATGTTTCTGTGAATAACTCCTGAACCGTAAGTCCTAGACGCTCGCTCTTGGCTGCATTCGATTCAGCTCGTGGCAGCCAGTCTAAAAAACACTATCTTGGACTTCTCTGCATGTTTCCCAGGCGAGAAATTGGCAGCATGTTCAGAACCATGTTTCTGTGAATAACTCCTGAACCGTAAGTCCTAGACGCTCGCTCTTGGCTGCATTCGATTCAGCTCGTGGCAGCCAGTCTAAAAAACACTATCTTGGACTTCTCTGCATGTTTCCCAGGCGAGCAATTGGCAGCATGTTCAGAACCATGTTTCTGTGAATAACTCCTAAACCGTAAGTCCTAGACGCTCGCTCTTGGCTGCATTCGATTCAGCTCGTGGCAGCCAGTCTAAAAAACACTATCTTGGACTTCTCTGCATGTTTCCCAGGCGAGAAATTGGCAGCATGTTCAGAACCATGTTTCTGTGAATAACTCCTGAACCGTAAGTCCTAGACGCTCGATCTTGGCGGCATTCGTCTCAGCGCCTGGCAATTAGTATAGGAGCACTGTGTTTGACTTCTCTGGATGTTTCCCAGGCGAGTTATTGACAAGTAAATCCTAGACGCTCGATCTTGGTTATTTTCGCTTTCGCGGCTGGCAGTAAAGAACCATGTTTCTGTGAATAACTCCTGAACCGTAAGTCCTAGACGCTCGCTCTTGGCTGCATTCGATTCAGCTCGTGGCAGCCAGTCTAAAAAACACTATCTTGGACTTCTCTGCATGTTTCCCAGGCGAGAAATTGGCAGCATGTTCAGAACCATGTTTCTGTGAATAACTCCTGAACCGTAAGTCCTAGACGCTCGCTCTTGGCTGCATTCGATTCAGCTCGTGGCAGCCAGTCTAAAAAACACTATCTTGGACTTCTCTGCATGTTTCCCAGGCGAGAAATTGGCAGCATGTTCAGAACCATGTTTCTGTGAATAACTCCTGAACCGTAAGTCCTAGACGCTCGATCTTGGCGGCATTCGTCTCAGCGCCTGGCAATTAGTATAGGAGCACTGTGTTTGACTTCTCTGGATGTTTCCCAGGCGAGTTATTGACAAGTAAATCCTAGACGCTCGATCTTGGTTATTTTCGCTTTCGCGGCTGGCAGTAAAAGAACCATGTTTCTGTGAATAACTCCTGAACCGTAAGTCCTAGACGCTCGCTCTTGGCTGCATTCGATTCAGCTCGTGGCAGCCAGTCTAAAAAACACTATCTTGGACTTCTCTGCATGTTTCCCAGGCGAGAAATTGGCAGCATGTTCAGAACCATGTTTCTGTGAATAACTCCTGAACCGTAAGTCCTAGACGCTCGCTCTTGGCTGCATTCGATTCAGCTCGTGGCAGCCAGTCTAAAAAACACTATCTTGGACTTCTCTGCATGTTTCCCAGGCGAGCAATTGGCAGCATGTTCAGAACCATGTTTCTGTGAATAACTCCTGAACCGTAAGTCCTAGACGCTCGATCTTGGCGGCATTCGTCTCAGCGCCTGGCAATTAGTATAGGAGCACTGTGTTTGACTTCTCTGGATGTTTCCCAGGCGAGTTATTGACAAGTAAATCCTAGACGCTCGATCTTGGTTATTTTCGCTTTCGCGGCTGGCAGTAAAAGAACCATGTTTCTGTGAATAACTCCTGAACCGTAAGTCCTAGACGCTCGCTCTTGGCTGCATTCGATTCAGCTCGTGGCAGCCAGTCTAAAAAACACTATCTTGGACTTCTCTGCATGTTTCCAGGCGAGAAATTGGCAGCATGTTCAGAACCATGTTTCTGTGAATAACTCCTGAACCGTAAGTCCTAGACGCTCGCTCTTGGCTGCATTCGATTCAGCTCGTGGCAGCCAGTCTAAAAAACACTATCTTGGACTTCTCTGCATGTTTCCCAGGCGAGCAATTGGCAGCATGTTCAGAACCATGTTTCTGTGAATAACTCCTGAACCGTAAGTCCTAGACGCTCGCTCTTGGCTGCATTCGATTCAGCTCGTGGCAGCCAGTCTAAAAAACACTATCTTGGACTTCTCTGCATGTTCCTAAGGCAAATGTTTCTAAAGCTAATTCTTGAACCGTAAGTCCTAGACGCTCGATCTTGGCGGCATTCGTCTCAGCGCCTGGCAATTAGTATAGGAGCACTGTGTTTGACTTCTCTGGATGTTTCCCAGGCGAGTTATTGACAAGTAAATCCTAGACGCTCGATCTTGGTTATTTTCGCTTTCGCGGCTGGCAGTAAAAGAACCATGTTTCTGTGAATAACTCCTGAACCGTAAGTCCTAGACGCTCGCTCTTGGCTGCATTCGATTCAGCTCGTGGCAGCCAGTCTAAAAAACACTATCTTGGACTTCTCTGCATGTTTCCCAGGCGAGCAATTGGCAGCATGTTCAGAACCATGTTTCTGTGAATAACTCCTGAACCGTAAGTCCTAGACGCTCGCTCTTGGCTGCATTCGATTCAGCTCGTGGCAGCCAGTCTAAAAAACACTATCTTGGACTTCTCTGCATGTTTCCCAGGCGAGAAATTGGCAGCATGTTCAGAACCATGTTTCTGTGAATAACTCCTGAACCGTAAGTCCTAGACGCTCGCTCTTGGCTGCATTCGATTCAGCTCGTGGCAGCCAGTCTAAAAAACACTATCTTGGACTTCTCTGCATGTTTCCCAGGCGAGAAATTGGCAGCATGTTCAGAACCATGTTTCTGTGAATAACTCCTGAACCGTAAGTCCTAGACGCTCGCTCTTGGCTGCATTCGATTCAGCTCGTGGCAGCCAGTCTAAAAAACACTATCTTGGACTTCTCTGCATGTTTCCCAGGCGAGCAATTGGCAGCATGTTCAGAACCATGTTTCTGTGAATAACTCCTAAACCGTAAGTCCTAGACGCTCGCTCTTGGCTGCATTCGATTCAGCTCGTGGCAGCCAGTCTAAAAAACACTATCTTGGACTTCTCTGCATGTTTCCCAGGCGAGAAATTGGCAGCATGTTCAGAACCATGTTTCTGTGAATAACTCCTGAACCGTAAGTCCTAGACGCTCGATCTTGGGGCGGCATTCGTCTCAGCGCCTGGCAATTAGTATAGGAGCACTGTGTTTGACTTCTCTGGATGTTTCCCAGGCGAGTTATTGACAAGTAAATCCTAGACGCTCGATCTTGGTTATTTTCGCTTTCCGCGCTGGCAGTAAAAGAACCATGTTTCTGTGAATAACTCCTGAACCGTAAGTCCTAGACGCTCGCTCTTGGCTGCATTCGATTCAGCTCGTGGCAGCCAGTCTAAAAAACACTATCTTGGACTTCTCTGCATGTTTCCCAGGCGAGAAATTGGCAGCATGTTCAGAACCATGTTTCTGTGAATAACTCCTGAACCGTAAGTCCTAGACGCTCGCTCTTGGCTGCATTCGATTCAGCTCGTGGCAGCCAGTCTAAAAAACACTATCTTGGACTTCTCTGCATGTTTCCCAGGCGAGAAATTGGCAGCATGTTCAGAACCATGTTTCTGTGAATAACTCCTGAACCGTAAGTCCTAGACGCTCGATCTTGGCGGCATTCCGTCTCAGCGCCATGGCAATTAGTATAGGAGCACTGTGTTTGACTTCTCTGGATGTTTCCCAGGCGAGTTATTGACAAGTAAATCCTAGACGCTCGATCTTGGTTATTTTCGCTTTCGCGGCTGGCAGTAAAAGAACCATGTTTCTGTGAATAACTCCTGAACCGTAAGTCCTAGACGCTCGCTCTTGGCTGCATTCGATTCAGCTCGTGGCAGCCAGTCTAAAAAACACTATCTTGGACTTCTCTGCATGTTTCCCAGGCGAGAAATTGGCAGCATGTTCAGAACCATGTTTCTGTGAATAACTCCTGAAACCGTAAGTCCTAGACGCTCGCTCTTGGCTGCATTCGATTCAGCTCGTGGCAGCCAGTCTAAAAAACACTATCTTGGACTTCTCTGCATGTTTCCCAGGCGAGCAATTGGCAGCATGTTCAGAACCATGTTTCTGTGAATAACTCCTGAACCGTAAGTCCTAGACGCTCGATCTTGGCGGCATTCGTCTCAGCGCCTGGCAATTAGTATAGGAGCACTGTGTTTGACTTCTCTGGATGTTTCCCAGGCGAGTTATTGACAAGTAAATCCTAGACGCTCGATCTTGGTTATTTTCGCTTTCGCGGCTGGCAGTAAAAGAACCATGTTTCTGTGAATAACTCCTGAACCGTAAGTCCTAGACGCTCGCTCTTGGCTGCATTCGATTCAGCTCGTGGCAGCCAGTCTAAAAAACACTATCTTGGACTTCTCTGCATGTTTCCCAGGCGAGCAATTGGCAGCATGTTCAGAACCATGTTTCTGTGAATAACTCCTGAACCGTAAGTCCTAGACGCTCGCTCTTGGCTGCATTCGATTCAGCTCGTGGCAGCCAGTCTAAAAAACACTATCTTGGACTTCTCTGCATGTTCCTAAGGCAAATGTTTCTAAAGCTAATTCTTGAACCGTAAGTCCTAGACGCTCGATCTTGGCGGCATTCGTCTCAGCGCCTGGCAATTAGTATAGGAGCACTGTGTTTGACTTCTCTGGATGTTTCCCAGGCGAGTTATTGACAAGTAAATCCTAGACGCTCGATCTTGGTTATTTTCGCTTTCGCGGCTGGCAGTAAAAGAACCATGTTTCTGTGAATAACTCCTGAACCGTAAGTCCTAGACGCTCGCTCTTGGCTGCATTCGATTCAGCTCGTGGCAGCCAGTCTAAAAAACACTATCTTGGACTTCTCTGCATGTTTCCCAGGCGAGCAATTGGCAGCATGTTCAGAACCATGTTTCTGTGAATAACTCCTGAACCGTAAGTCCTAGACGCTCGCTCTTGGCTGCATTCGATTCAGCTCGTGGCAGCCAGTCTAAAAAACACTATCTTGGACTTCTCTGCATGTTTCCCAGGCGAGAAATTGGCAGCATGTTCAGAACCATGTTTCTGTGAATAACTCCTGAACCGTAAGTCCTAGACGCTCGCTCTTGGCTGCATTCGATTCAGCTCGTGGCAGCCAGTCTAAAAAACACTATCTTGGACTTCTCTGCATGTTTCCCAGGCGAGCAATTGGCAGCATGTTCAGAACCATGTTTCTGTGAATAACTCCTGAACCGTAAGTCCTAGACGCTCGCTCTTGGCTGCATTCGATTCAGCTCGTGGCAGCCAGTCTAAAAAACACTATCTTGGACTTCTCTGCATGTTTCCCAGGCGAGAAATTGGCAGCATGTTCAGAACCATGTTTCTGTGAATAACTCCTGAACCGTAAGTCCTAGACGCTCGCTCTTGGCTGCATTCGATTCAGCTCGTGGCAGCCAGTCTAAAAAACACTATCTTGGACTTCTCTGCATGTTTCCCAGGCGAGCAATTGGCAGCATGTTCAGAACCATGTTTCTGTGAATAACTCCTGAACCGTAAGTCCTAGACGCTCGCTCTTGGCTGCATTCGATTCAGCTCGTGGCAGCCAGTCTAAAAAACACTATCTTGGACTTCTCTGCATGTTTCCCAGGCGAGCAATTGGCAGCATGTTCAGAACCATGTTTCTGTGAATAACTCCTGAACCGTAAGTCCTAGACGCTCGCTCTTGGCTGCATTCGATTCAGCTCGTGGCAGCCAGTCTAAAAAACACTATCTTGGACTTCTCTGCATGTTTCCCAGGCGAGCAATTGGCAGCATGTTCAGAACCATGTTTCTGTGAATAACTCCTGAACCGTAAGTCCTAGACGCTCGCTCTTGGCTGCATTCGATTCAGCTCGTGGCAGCCAGTCTAAAAAACACTATCTTGGACTTCTCTGCATGTTTCCCAGGCGAGAAATTGGCAGCATGTTCAGAACCATGTTTCTGTGAATAACTCCTGAACCGTAAGTCCTAGACGCTCGATCTTGGCGGCATTCGTCTCAGCGCCTGGCAATTAGTATAGGAGCACTGTGTTTGACTTCTCTGGATGTTTCCCAGGCGAGTTATTGACAAGTAAATCCTAGACGCTCGATCTTGGTTATTTTCGCTTTCGCGGCTGGCAGTAAAAGAACCATGTTTCTGTGAATAACTCCTGAACCGTAAGTCCTAGACGCTCGCTCTTGGCTGCATTCGATTCAGCTCGTGGCAGCCAGTCTAAAAAACACTATCTTGGACTTCTCTGCATGTTTCCCAGGCGAGAAATTGGCAGCATGTTCAGAACCATGTTTCTGTGAATAACTCCTGAACCGTAAGTCCTAGACGCTCGCTCTTGGCTGCATTCGATTCAGCTCGTGGCAGCCAGTCTAAAAAACACTATCTTGGACTTCTCTGCATGTTTCCCAGGCGAGAAATTGGCAGCATGTTCAGAACCATGTTTCTGTGAATAACTCCTGAACCGTAAGTCCTAGACGCTCGATCTTGGCGGCATTCGTCTCAGCGCCTGGCAATTAGTATAGGAGCACTGTGTTTGACTTCTCTGGATGTTTCCCAGGCGAGTTATTGACAAGTAAATCCTAGACGCTCGATCTTGGTTATTTTCGCTTTCCGCGGCTGGCAGTAAAAGAACCATGTTTCTGTGAATAACTCCTGAACCGTAAGTCCTAGACGCTCGCTCTTGGCTGCATTCGATTCAGCTCGTGGCAGCCAGTCTAAAAAACACTATCTTGGACTTCTCTGCATGTTTCCCAGGCGAGAAATTGGCAGCATGTTCAGAACCATGTTTCTGTGAATAACTCCTGAACCGTAAGTCCTAGACGCTCGCTCTTGGCTGCATTCGATTCAGCTCGTGGCAGCCAGTCTAAAAAACACTATCTTGGACTTCTCTGCATGTTTCCCAGGCGAGCAATTGGCAGCATGTTCAGAACCATGTTTCTGTGAATAACTCCTGAACCGTAAGTCCTAGACGCTCGATCTTGGCGGCATTCGTCTCAGCGCCTGGCAATTAGTATAGGAGCACTGTGTTTGACTTCTCTGGATGTTTCCCAGGCGAGTTATTGACAAGTAAATCCTAGACGCTCGATCTTGGTTATTTTCGCTTTCGCGGCTGGCAGTAAAAGAACCATGTTTCTGTGAATAACTCCTGAACCGTAAGTCCTAGACGCTCGCTCTTGGCTGCATTCGATTCAGCTCGTGGCAGCCAGTCTAAAAAAACACTATCTTGGACTTCTCTGCATGTTTCCCAGGCGAGAAATTGGCAGCATGTTCAGAACCATGTTTCTGTGAATAACTCCTGAACCGTAAGTCCTAGACGCTCGCTCTTGGCTGCATTCGATTCAGCTCGTGGCAGCCAGTCTAAAAAACACTATCTTGGACTTCTCTGCATGTTTCCCAGGCGAGCAATTGGCAGCATGTTCAGAACCATGTTTCTGTGAATAACTCCTGAACCGTAAGTCCTAGACGCTCGCTCTTGGCTGCATTCGATTCAGCTCGTGGCAGCCAGTCTAAAAAACACTATCTTGGACTTCTCTGCATGTTTCCCAGGCGAGAAATTGGCAGCATGTTCAGAACCATGTTTCTGTGAATAACTCCTGAACCGTAAGTCCTAGACGCTCGCTCTTGGCTGCATTCGATTCAGCTCGTGGCAGCCAGTCTAAAAAACACTATCTTGGACTTCTCTGCATGTTTCCCAGGCGAGCAATTGGCAGCATGTTCAGAACCATGTTTCTGTGAATAACTCCTGAACCGTAAGTCCTAGACGCTCGCTCTTGGCTGCATTCGATTCAGCTCGTGGCAGCCAGTCTAAAAAACACTATCTTGGACTTCTCTGCATGTTTCCCAGGCGAGAAATTGGCAGCATGTTCAGAACCATGTTTCTGTGAATAACTCCTGAACCGTAAGTCCTAGACGCTCGCTCTTGGCTGCATTCGATTCAGCTCGTGGCAGCCAGTCTAAAAAACACTATCTTGGACTTCTCTGCATGTTTCCCAGGCGAGAAATTGGCAGCATGTTCAGAACCATGTTTCTGTGAATAACTCCTGAACCGTAAGTCCTAGACGCTCGATCTTGGCGGCATTCGTCTCAGCGCCTGGCAATTAGTATAGGAGCACTGTGTTTGACTTCTCTGGATGTTTCCCAGGCGAGTTATTGACAAGTAAATCCTAGACGCTCGATCTTGGTTATTTTCGCTTTCGCGGCTGGCAGTAAAAGAACCATGTTTCTGTGAATAACTCCTGAACCGTAAGTCCTAGACGCTCGCTCTTGGCTGCATTCGATTCAGCTCGTGGCAGCCAGTCTAAAAAACACTATCTTGGACTTCTCTGCATGTTTCCCAGGCGAGAAATTGGCAGCATGTTCAGAACCATGTTTCTGTGAATAACTCCTGAACCGTAAGTCCTAGACGCTCGCTCTTGGCTGCATTCGATTCAGCTCGTGGCAGCCAGTCTAAAAAACACTATCTTGGACTTCTCTGCATGTTTCCCAGGCGAGCAATTGGCAGCATGTTCAGAACCATGTTTCTGTGAATAACTCCTGAACCGTAAGTCCTAGACGCTCGATCTTGGCGGCATTCGTCTCAGCGCCTGGCAATTAGTATAGGAGCACTGTGTTTGACTTCTCTGGATGTTTCCCAGGCGAGTTATTGACAAGTAAATCCTAGACGCTCGATCTTGGTTATTTTCGCTTTCGCGGCTGGCAGTAAAAGAACCATGTTTCTGTGAATAACTCCTGAACCGTAAGTCCTAGACGCTCGCTCTTGGCTGCATTCGATTCAGCTCGTGGCAGCCAGTCTAAAAAACACTATCTTGGACTTCTCTGCATGTTTCCCAGGCGAGAAATTGGCAGCATGTTCAGAACCATGTTTCTGTGAATAACTCCTGAACCGTAAGTCCTAGACGCTCGCTCTTGGCTGCATTCGATTCAGCTCGTGGCAGCCAGTCTAAAAAACACTATCTTGGACTTCTCTGCATGTTTCCCAGGCGAGAAATTGGCAGCATGTTCAGAACCATGTTTCTGTGAATAACTCCTGAACCGTAAGTCCTAGACGCTCGATCTTGGCGGCATTCGTCTCAGCGCCTGGCAATTAGTATAGGAGCACTGTGTTTGACTTCTCTGGATGTTTCCCAGGCGAGTTATTGACAAGTAAATCCTAGACGCTCGATCTTGGTTATTTTCGCTTTCGCGGCTGGCAGTAAAAGAACCATGTTTCTGTGAATAACTCCTGAACCGTAAGTCCTAGACGCTCGCTCTTGGCTGCATTCGATTCAGCTCGTGGCAGCCAGTCTAAAAAACACTATCTTGGACTTCTCTGCATGTTTCCCAGGCGAGAAATTGGCAGCATGTTCAGAACCATGTTTCTGTGAATAACTCCTGAACCGTAAGTCCTAGACGCTCGCTCTTGGCTGCATTCGATTCAGCTCGTGGCAGCCAGTCTAAAAAACACTATCTTGGACTTCTCTGCATGTTTCCCAGGCGAGCAATTGGCAGCATGTTCAGAACCATGTTTCTGTGAATAACTCCTGAACCGTAAGTCCTAGACGCTCGATCTTGGCGGCATTCGTCTCAGCGCCTGGCAATTAGTATAGGAGCACTGTGTTTGACTTCTCTGGATGTTTCCCAGGCGAGTTATTGACAAGTAAATCCTAGACGCTCGATCTTGGTTATTTTCGCTTTCCGCGGCTGGCAGTAAAAGAACCATGTTTCTGTGAATAACTCCTGAACCGTAAGTCCTAGACGCTCGCTCTTGGCTGCATTCGATTCAGCTCGTGGCAGCCAGTCTAAAAAACACTATCTTGGACTTCTCTGCATGTTTCCCAGGCGAGAAATTGGCAGCATGTTCAGAACCATGTTTCTGTGAATAACTCCTGAACCGTAAGTCCTAGACGCTCGCTCTTGGCTGCATTCGATTCAGCTCGTGGCAGCCAGTCTAAAAAACACTATCTTGGACTTCTCTGCATGTTTCCCAGGCGAGCAATTGGCAGCATGTTCAGAACCATGTTTCTGTGAATAACTCCTGAACCGTAAGTCCTAGACGCTCGCTCTTGGCTGCATTCGATTCAGCTCGTGGCAGCCAGTCTAAAAAACACTATCTTGGACTTCTCTGCATGTTTCCCAGGCGAGAAATTGGCAGCATGTTCAGAACCATGTTTCTGTGAATAACTCCTGAACCGTAAGTCCTAGACGCTCGCTCTTGGCTGCATTCGATTCAGCTCGTGGCAGCCAGTCTAAAAAACACTATCTTGGACTTCTCTGCATGTTTCCCAGGCGAGCAATTGGCAGCATGTTCAGAACCATGTTTCTGTGAATAACTCCTGAACCGTAAGTCCTAGACGCTCGCTCTTGGCTGCATTCGATTCAGCTCGTGGCAGCCAGTCTAAAAAAACACTATCTTGGACTTCTCTGCATGTTTCCCAGGCGAGAAATTGGCAGCATGTTCAGAACCATGTTTCTGTGAATAACTCCTGAACCGTAAGTCCTAGACGCTCGATCTTGGCGGCATTCGTCTCAGCGCCTGGCAATTAGTATAGGAGCACTGTGTTTGACTTCTCTGGATGTTTCCCAGGCGAGTTATTGACAAGTAAATCCTAGACGCTCGATCTTGGTTATTTTCGCTTTCGCGGCTGGCAGTAAAAGAACCATGTTTCTGTGAATAACTCCTGAACCGTAAGTCCTAGACGCTCGCTCTTGGCTGCATTCGATTCAGCTCGTGGCAGCCAGTCTAAAAAACACTATCTTGGACTTCTCTGCATGTTTCCCAGGCGAGAAATTGGCAGCATGTTCAGAACCATGTTTCTGTGAATAACTCCTGAACCGTAAGTCCTAGACGCTCGATCTTGGCGGCATTCGTCTCAGCGCCTGGCAATTAGTATAGGAGCACTGTGTTTGACTTCTCTGGATGTTTCCCAGGCGAGTTATTGACAAGTAAATCCTAGACGCTCGATCTTGGTTATTTTCGCTTTCGCGGCTGGCAGTAAAAGAACCATGTTTCTGTGAATAACTCCTGAACCGTAAGTCCTAGACGCTCGCTCTTGGCTGCATTCGATTCAGCTCGTGGCAGCCAGTCTAAAAAACACTATCTTGGACTTCTCTGCATGTTTCCCAGGCGAGCAATTGGCAGCATGTTCAGAACCATGTTTCTGTGAATAACTCCTGAACCGTAAGTCCTAGACGCTCGCTCTTGGCTGCATTCGATTCAGCTCGTGGCAGCCAGTCTAAAAAACACTATCTTGGACTTCTCTGCATGTTTCCCAGGCGAGCAATTGGCAGCATGTTCAGAACCATGTTTCTGTGAATAACTCCTGAACCGTAAGTCACAGACGCTCGCTCTTGGCTGCATTCGATTCAGCTCGTGGCAGCCAGTCTAAAAAACACTATCTTGGACTTCTCTGCATGTTCCTAAGGCAAATGTTTCTAAAGCTAATTCTTGAACCGTAAGTCCTAGACGCTCGATCTTGGCGGCATTCGTCTCAGCGCCTGGCAATTAGTATAGGAGCACTGTGTTTGACTTCTCTGGATGTTTCCCAGGCGAGTTATTGACAAGTAAATCCTAGACGCTCGATCTTGGTTATTTTCGCTTTCGCGGCTGGCAGTAAAAGAACCATGTTTCTGTGAATAACTCCTGAACCGTAAGTCCTAGACGCTCGCTCTTGGCTGCATTCGATTCAGCTCGTGGCAGCCAGTCTAAAAAACACTATCTTGGACTTCTCTGCATGTTTCCCAGGCGAGCAATTGGCAGCATGTTCAGAACCATGTTTCTGTGAATAACTCCTGAACCGTAAGTCCTAGACGCTCGCTCTTGGCTGCATTCGATTCAGCTCGTGGCAGCCAGTCTAAAAAACACTATCTTGGACTTCTCTGCATGTTCCTAAGGCAAATGTTTCTAAAGCTAATTCTTGAACCGTAAGTCCTAGACGCTCGATCTTGGCGGCATTCGTCTCAGCGCCTGGCAATTAGTATAGGAGCACTGTGTTTGACTTCTCTGGATGTTTCCCAGGCGAGTTATTGACAAGTAAATCCTAGACGCTCGATCTTGGTTATTTTCGCTTTCGCGGCTGGCAGTAAAAGAACCATGTTTCTGTGAATAACTCCTGAACCGTAAGTCCTAGACGCTCGCTCTTGGCTGCATTCGATTCAGCTCGTGGCAGCCAGTCTAAAAAACACTATCTTGGACTTCTCTGCATGTTTCCCAGGCGAGAAATTGGCAGCATGTTCAGAACCATGTTTCTGTGAATAACTCCTGAACCGTAAGTCCTAGACGCTCGCTCTTGGCTGCATTCGATTCAGCTCGTGGCAGCCAGTCTAAAAAACACTATCTTGGACTTCTCTGCATGTTTCCCAGGCGAGCAATTGGCAGCATGTTCAGAACCATGTTTCTGTGAATAACTCCTGAACCGTAAGTCCTAGACGCTCGCTCTTGGCTGCATTCGATTCAGCTCGTGGCAGCCAGTCTAAAAAACACTATCTTGGACTTCTCTGCATGTTTCCCAGGCGAGAAATTGGCAGCATGTTCAGAACCATGTTTCTGTGAATAACTCCTGAACCGTAAGTCCTAGACGCTCGCTCTTGGCTGCATTCGATTCAGCTCGTGGCAGCCAGTCTAAAAAACACTATCTTGGACTTCTCTGCATGTTTCCCAGGCGAGCAATTGGCAGCATGTTCAGAACCATGTTTCTGTGAATAACTCCTAAACCGTAAGTCCTAGACGCTCGCTCTTGGCTGCATTCGATTCAGCTCGTGGCAGCCAGTCTAAAAAACACTATCTTGGACTTCTCTGCATGTTTCCCAGGCGAGAAATTGGCAGCATGTTCAGAACCATGTTTCTGTGAATAACTCCTGAACCGTAAGTCCTAGACGCTCGATCTTGGCGGCATTCGTCTCAGCGCCTGGCAATTAGTATAGGAGCACTGTGTTTGACTTCTCTGGATGTTTCCCAGGCGAGTTATTGACAAGTAAATCCTAGACGCTCGATCTTGGTTATTTTCGCTTTCGCGGCTGGCAGTAAAAGAACCATGTTTCTGTGAATAACTCCTGAACCGTAAGTCCTAGACGCTCGCTCTTGGCTGCATTCGATTCAGCTCGTGGCAGCCAGTCTAAAAAACACTATCTTGGACTTCTCTGCATGTTTCCCAGGCGAGAAATTGGCAGCATGTTCAGAACCATGTTTCTGTGAATAACTCCTGAACCGTAAGTCCTAGACGCTCGCTCTTGGCTGCATTCGATTCAGCTCGTGGCAGCCAGTCTAAAAAACACTATCTTGGACTTCTCTGCATGTTTCCCAGGCGAGAAATTGGCAGCATGTTCAGAACCATGTTTCTGTGAATAACTCCTGAACCGTAAGTCCTAGACGCTCGATCTTGGCGGCATTCGTCTCAGCGCCTGGCAATTAGTATAGGAGCACTGTGTTTGACTTCTCTGGATGTTTCCCAGGCGAGTTATTGACAAGTAAATCCTAGACGCTCGATCTTGGTTATTTTCGCTTTCGCGGCTGGCAGTAAAAGAACCATGTTTCTGTGAATAACTCCTGAACCGTAAGTCCTAGACGCTCGCTCTTGGCTGCATTCGATTCAGCTCGTGGCAGCCAGTCTAAAAAACACTATCTTGGACTTCTCTGCATGTTTCCCAGGCGAGCAATTGGCAGCATGTTCAGAACCATGTTTCTGTGAATAACTCCTGAACCGTAAGTCCTAGACGCTCGATCTTGGCGGCATTCGTCTCAGCGCCTGGCAATTAGTATAGGAGCACTGTGTTTGACTTCTCTGGATGTTTCCCAGGCGAGTTATTGACAAGTAAATCCTAGACGCTCGATCTTGGTTATTTTCGCTTTCGCGGCTGGCAGTAAAAGAACCATGTTTCTGTGAATAACTCCTGAACCGTAAGTCCTAGACGCTCGCTCTTGGCTGCATTCGATTCAGCTCGTGGCAGCCAGTCTAAAAAACACTATCTTGGACTTCTCTGCATGTTTCCCAGGCGAGCAATTGGCAGCATGTTCAGAACCATGTTTCTGTGAATAACTCCTGAACCGTAAGTCCTAGACGCTCGCTCTTGGCTGCATTCGATTCAGCTCGTGGCAGCCAGTCTAAAAAACACTATCTTGGACTTCTCTGCATGTTTCCCAGGCGAGCAATTGGCAGCATGTTCAGAACCATGTTTCTGTGAATAACTCCTGAACCGTAAGTCACAGACGCTCGCTCTTGGCTGCATTCGATTCAGCTCGTGGCAGCCAGTCTAAAAAACACTATCTTGGACTTCTCTGCATGTTCCTAAGGCAAATGTTTCTAAAGCTAATTCTTGAACCGTAAGTCCTAGACGCTCGATCTTGGCGGCATTCGTCTCAGCGCCTGGCAATTAGTATAGGAGCACTGTGTTTGACTTCTCTGGATGTTTCCCAGGCGAGTTATTGACAAGTAAATCCTAGACGCTCGATCTTGGTTATTTTCGCTTTCGCGGCTGGCAGTAAAAGAACCATGTTTCTGTGAATAACTCCTGAACCGTAAGTCCTAGACGCTCGCTCTTGGCTGCATTCGATTCAGCTCGTGGCAGCCAGTCTAAAAAACACTATCTTGGACTTCTCTGCATGTTTCCCAGGCGAGCAATTGGCAGCATGTTCAGAACCATGTTTCTGTGAATAACTCCTGAACCGTAAGTCCTAGACGCTCGCTCTTGGCTGCATTCGATTCAGCTCGTGGCAGCCAGTCTAAAAAACACTATCTTGGACTTCTCTGCATGTTCCTAAGGCAAATGTTTCTAAAGCTAATTCTTGAACCGTAAGTCCTAGACGCTCGATCTTGGCGGCATTCGTCTCAGCGCCTGGCAATTAGTATAGGAGCACTGTGTTTGACTTCTCTGGATGTTTCCCAGGCGAGTTATTGACAAGTAAATCCTAGACGCTCGATCTTGGTTATTTTCGCTTTCGCGGCTGGCAGTAAAAGAACCATGTTTCTGTGAATAACTCCTGAACCGTAAGTCCTAGACGCTCGCTCTTGGCTGCATTCGATTCAGCTCGTGGCAGCCAGTCTAAAAAACACTATCTTGGACTTCTCTGCATGTTTCCCAGGCGAGAAATTGGCAGCATGTTCAGAACCATGTTTCTGTGAATAACTCCTGAACCGTAAGTCCTAGACGCTCGCTCTTGGCTGCATTCGATTCAGCTCGTGGCAGCCAGTCTAAAAAACACTATCTTGGACTTCTCTGCATGTTTCCCAGGCGAGCAATTGGCAGCATGTTCAGAACCATGTTTCTGTGAATAACTCCTGAACCGTAAGTCCTAGACGCTCGCTCTTGGCTGCATTCGATTCAGCTCGTGGCAGCCAGTCTAAAAAACACTATCTTGGACTTCTCTGCATGTTTCCCAGGCGAGAAATTGGCAGCATGTTCAGAACCATGTTTCTGTGAATAACTCCTGAACCGTAAGTCCTAGACGCTCGCTCTTGGCTGCATTCGATTCAGCTCGTGGCAGCCAGTCTAAAAAACACTATCTTGGACTTCTCTGCATGTTTCCCAGGCGAGCAATTGGCAGCATGTTCAGAACCATGTTTCTGTGAATAACTCCTAAACCGTAAGTCCTAGACGCTCGCTCTTGGCTGCATTCGATTCAGCTCGTGGCAGCCAGTCTAAAAAACACTATCTTGGACTTCTCTGCATGTTTCCCAGGCGAGAAATTGGCAGCATGTTCAGAACCATGTTTCTGTGAATAACTCCTGAACCGTAAGTCCTAGACGCTCGATCTTGGCGGCATTCGTCTCAGCGCCTGGCAATTAGTATAGGAGCACTGTGTTTGACTTCTCTGGATGTTTCCCAGGCGAGTTATTGACAAGTAAATCCTAGACGCTCGATCTTGGTTATTTTCGCTTTCGCGGCTGGCAGTAAAAGAACCATGTTTCTGTGAATAACTCCTGAACCGTAAGTGCTAGACGCTCGCTCTTGGCTGCATTCGATTCAGCTCGTGGCAGCCAGTCTAAAAAACACTATCTTGGACTTCTCTGCATGTTTCCCAGGCGAGAAATTGGCAGCATGTTCAGAACCATGTTTCTGTGAATAACTCCTGAACCGTAAGTCCTAGACGCTCGCTCTTGGCTGCATTCGATTCAGCTCGTGGCAGCCAGTCTAAAAAACACTATCTTGGACTTCTCTGCATGTTTCCCAGGCGAGAAATTGGCAGCATGTTCAGAACCATGTTTCTGTGAATAACTCCTGAACCGTAAGTCCTAGACGCTCGATCTTGGCGGCATTCGTCTCAGCGCCTGGCAATTAGTATAGGAGCACTGTGTTTGACTTCTCTGGATGTTTCCCAGGCGAGTTATTGACAAGTAAATCCTAGACGCTCGATCTTGGTTATTTTCGCTTTCGCGGCTGGCAGTAAAAGAACCATGTTTCTGTGAATAACTCCTGAACCGTAAGTCCTAGACGCTCGCTCTTGGCTGCATTCGATTCAGCTCGTGGCAGCCAGTCTAAAAAACACTATCTTGGACTTCTCTGCATGTTTCCCAGGCGAGAAATTGGCAGCATGTTCAGAACCATGTTTCTGTGAATAACTCCTGAACCGTAAGTCCTAGACGCTCGCTCTTGGCTGCATTCGATTCAGCTCGTGGCAGCCAGTCTAAAAAACACTATCTTGGACTTCTCTGCATGTTTCCCAGGCGAGCAATTGGCAGCATGTTCAGAACCATGTTTCTGTGAATAACTCCTGAACCGTAAGTCCTAGACGCTCGATCTTGGCGGCATTCGTCTCAGCGCCTGGCAATTAGTATAGGAGCACTGTGTTTGACTTCTCTGGATGTTTCCCAGGCGAGTTATTGACAAGTAAATCCTAGACGCTCGATCTTGGTTATTTTCGCTTTCGCGGCTGGCAGTAAAAGAACCATGTTTCTGTGAATAACTCCTGAACCGTAAGTCCTAGACGCTCGCTCTTGGCTGCATTCGATTCAGCTCGTGGCAGCCAGTCTAAAAAACACTATCTTGGACTTCTCTGCATGTTTCCCAGGCGAGAAATTGGCAGCATGTTCAGAACCATGTTTCTGTGAATAACTCCTGAACCGTAAGTCCTAGACGCTCGCTCTTGGCTGCATTCGATTCAGCTCGTGGCAGCCAGTCTAAAAAACACTATCTTGGACTTCTCTGCATGTTTCCCAGGCGAGCAATTGGCAGCATGTTCAGAACCATGTTTCTGTGAATAACTCCTGAACCGTAAGTCCTAGACGCTCGCTCTTGGCTGCATTCGATTCAGCTCGTGGCAGCCAGTCTAAAAAACACTATCTTGGACTTCTCTGCATGTTTCCCAGGCGAGCAATTGGCAGCATGTTCAGAACCATGTTTCTGTGAATAACTCCTGAACCGTAAGTCCTAGACGCTCGCTCTTGGCTGCATTCGATTCAGCTCGTGGCAGCCAGTCTAAAAAACACTATCTTGGACTTCTCTGCATGTTTCCCAGGCGAGCAATTGGCAGCATGTTCAGAACCATGTTTCTGTGAATAACTCCTGAACCGTAAGTCACAGACGCTCGCTCTTGGCTGCATTCGATTCAGCTCGTGGCAGCCAGTCTAAAAAACACTATCTTGGACTTCTCTGCATGTTCCTAAGGCAAATGTTTCTAAAGCTAATTCTTGAACCGTAAGTCCTAGACGCTCGATCTTGGCGGCATTCGTCTCAGCGCCTGGCAATTAGTATAGGAGCACTGTGTTTGACTTCTCTGGATGTTTCCCAGGCGAGTTATTGACAAGTAAATCCTAGACGCTCGATCTTGGTTATTTTCGCTTTCGCGGCTGGCAGTAAAAGAACCATGTTTCTGTGAATAACTCCTGAACCGTAAGTCCTAGACGCTCGCTCTTGGCTGCATTCGATTCAGCTCGTGGCAGCCAGTCTAAAAAACACTATCTTGGACTTCTCTGCATGTTTCCCAGGCGAGCAATTGGCAGCATGTTCAGAACCATGTTTCTGTGAATAACTCCTGAACCGTAAGTCCTAGACGCTCGCTCTTGGCTGCATTCGATTCAGCTCGTGGCAGCCAGTCTAAAAAACACTATCTTGGACTTCTCTGCATGTTCCTAAGGCAAATGTTTCTAAAGCTAATTCTTGAACCGTAAGTCCTAGACGCTCGATCTTGGCGGCATTCGTCTCAGCGCCTGGCAATTAGTATAGGAGCACTGTGTTTGACTTCTCTGGATGTTTCCCAGGCGAGTTATTGACAAGTAAATCCTAGACGCTCGATCTTGGTTATTTTCGCTTTCGCGGCTGGCAGTAAAAGAACCATGTTTCTGTGAATAACTCCTGAACCGTAAGTCCTAGACGCTCGCTCTTGGCTGCATTCGATTCAGCTCGTGGCAGCCAGTCTAAAAAACACTATCTTGGACTTCTCTGCATGTTTCCCAGGCGAGAAATTGGCAGCATGTTCAGAACCATGTTTCTGTGAATAACTCCTGAACCGTAAGTCCTAGACGCTCGCTCTTGGCTGCATTCGATTCAGCTCGTGGCAGCCAGTCTAAAAAACACTATCTTGGACTTCTCTGCATGTTTCCCAGGCGAGCAATTGGCAGCATGTTCAGAACCATGTTTCTGTGAATAACTCCTGAACCGTAAGTCCTAGACGCTCGCTCTTGGCTGCATTCGATTCAGCTCGTGGCAGCCAGTCTAAAAAACACTATCTTGGACTTCTCTGCATGTTTCCCAGGCGAGAAATTGGCAGCATGTTCAGAACCATGTTTCTGTGAATAACTCCTGAACCGTAAGTCCTAGACGCTCGCTCTTGGCTGCATTCGATTCAGCTCGTGGCAGCCAGTCTAAAAAACACTATCTTGGACTTCTCTGCATGTTTCCCAGGCGAGCAATTGGCAGCATGTTCAGAACCATGTTTCTGTGAATAACTCCTGAACCGTAAGTCCTAGACGCTCGCTCTTGGCTGCATTCGATTCAGCTCGTGGCAGCCAGTCTAAAAAACACTATCTTGGACTTCTCTGCATGTTTCCCAGGCGAGCAATTGGCAGCATGTTCAGAACCATGTTTCTGTGAATAACTCCTGAACCGTAAGTCCTAGACGCTCGCTCTTGGCTGCATTCGATTCAGCTCGTGGCAGCCAGTCTAAAAAACACTATCTTGGACTTCTCTGCATGTTTCCCAGGCGAGAAATTGGCAGCATGTTCAGAACCATGTTTCTGTGAATAACTCCTGAACCGTAAGTCCTAGACGCTCGATCTTGGCGGCATTCGTCTCAGCGCCTGGCAATTAGTATAGGAGCACTGTGTTTGACTTCTCTGGATGTTTCCCAGGCGAGTTATTGACAAGTAAATCCTAGACGCTCGATCTTGGTTATTTTCGCTTTCGCGGCTGGCAGTAAAAGAACCATGTTTCTGTGAATAACTCCTGAACCGTAAGTCCTAGACGCTCGCTCTTGGCTGCATTCGATTCAGCTCGTGGCAGCCAGTCTAAAAAACACTATCTTGGACTTCTCTGCATGTTTCCCAGGCGAGAAATTGGCAGCATGTTCAGAACCATGTTTCTGTGAATAACTCCTGAACCGTAAGTCCTAGACGCTCGCTCTTGACTGCATTCGATTCAGCTCGTGGCAGCCAGTCTAAAAAACACTATCTTGGACTTCTCTGCATGTTTCCCAGGCGAGCAATTGGCAGCATGTTCAGAACCATGTTTCTGTGAATAACTCCTGAACCGTAAGTCCTAGACGCTCGCTCTTGGCTGCATTCGATTCAGCTCGTGGCAGCCAGTCTAAAAAACACTATCTTGGACTTCTCTGCATGTTTCCCAGGCGAGCAATTGGCAGCATGTTCAGAACCATGTTTCTGTGAATAACTCCTGAACCGTAAGTCCTAGACGCTCGCTCTTGGCTGCATTCGATTCAGCTCGTGGCAGCCAGTCTAAAAAACACTATCTTGGACTTCTCTGCATGTTTCCCAGGCGAGAAATTGGCAGCATGTTCAGAACCATGTTTCTGTGAATAACTCCTGAACCGTAAGTCCTAGACGCTCGCTCTTGGCTGCATTCGATTCAGCTCGTGGCAGCCAGTCTAAAAAACACTATCTTGGACTTCTCTGCATGTTTCCCAGGCGAGCAATTGGCAGCATGTTCAGAACCATGTTTCTGTGAATAACTCCTGAACCGTAAGTCCTAGACGCTCGCTCTTGGCTGCATTCGATTCAGCTCGTGGCAGCCAGTCTAAAAAACACTATCTTGGACTTCTCTGCATGTTTCCCAGGCGAGAAATTGGCAGCATGTTCAGAACCATGTTTCTGTGAATAACTCCTGAACCGTAAGTCCTAGACGCTCGCTCTTGGCTGCATTCGATTCAGCTCGTGGCAGCCAGTCTAAAAAACACTATCTTGGACTTCTCTGCATGTTTCCCAGGCGAGCAATTGGCAGCATGTTCAGAACCATGTTTCTGTGAATAACTCCTGAACCGTAAGTCCTAGACGCTCGCTCTTGGCTGCATTCGATTCAGCTCGTGGCAGCCAGTCTAAAAAACACTATCTTGGACTTCTCTGCATGTTTCCCAGGCGAGAAATTGGCAGCATGTTCAGAACCATGTTTCTGTGAATAACTCCTGAACCGTAAGTCCTAGACGCTCGATCTTGGCGGCATTCGTCTCAGCGCCTGGCAATTAGTATAGGAGCACTGTGTTTGACTTCTCTGGATGTTTCCCAGGCGAGTTATTGACAAGTAAATCCTAGACGCTCGATCTTGGTTATTTTCGCTTTCGCGGCTGGCAGTAAAAGAACCATGTTTCTGTGAATAACTCCTGAACCGTAAGTCCTAGACGCTCGCTCTTGGCTGCATTCGATTCAGCTCGTGGCAGCCAGTCTAAAAAACACTATCTTGGACTTCTCTGCATGTTTCCCAGGCGAGAAATTGGCAGCATGTTCAGAACCATGTTTCTGTGAATAACTCCTGAACCGTAAGTCCTAGACGCTCGCTCTTGGCTGCATTCGATTCAGCTCGTGGCAGCCAGTCTAAAAAACACTATCTTGGACTTCTCTGCATGTTTCCCAGGCGAGCAATTGGCAGCATGTTCAGAACCATGTTTCTGTGAATAACTCCTGAACCGTAAGTCCTAGACGCTCGCTCTTGGCTGCATTCGATTCAGCTCGTGGCAGCCAGTCTAAAAAACACTATCTTGGACTTCTCTGCATGTTTCCCAGGCGAGCAATTGGCAGCATGTTCAGAACCATGTTTCTGTGAATAACTCCTGAACCGTAAGTCCTAGACGCTCGCTCTTGGCTGCATTCGATTCAGCTCGTGGCAGCCAGTCTAAAAAACACTATCTTGGACTTCTCTGCATGTTTCCCAGGCGAGCAATTGGCAGCATGTTCAGAACCATGTTTCTGTGAATAACTCCTGAACCGTAAGTCACAGACGCTCGCTCTTGGCTGCATTCGATTCAGCTCGTGGCAGCCAGTCTAAAAAACACTATCTTGGACTTCTCTGCATGTTCCTAAGGCAAATGTTTCTAAAGCTAATTCTTGAACCGTAAGTCCTAGACGCTCGATCTTGGCGGCATTCGTCTCAGCGCCTGGCAATTAGTATAGGAGCACTGTGTTTGACTTCTCTGGATGTTTCCCAGGCGAGTTATTGACAAGTAAATCCTAGACGCTCGATCTTGGTTATTTTCGCTTTCGCGGCTGGCAGTAAAAGAACCATGTTTCTGTGAATAACTCCTGAACCGTAAGTCCTAGACGCTCGCTCTTGGCTGCATTCGATTCAGCTCGTGGCAGCCAGTCTAAAAAACACTATCTTGGACTTCTCTGCATGTTTCCCAGGCGAGCAATTGGCAGCATGTTCAGAACCATGTTTCTGTGAATAACTCCTGAACCGTAAGTCCTAGACGCTCGCTCTTGGCTGCATTCGATTCAGCTCGTGGCAGCCAGTCTAAAAAACACTATCTTGGACTTCTCTGCATGTTCCTAAGGCAAATGTTTCTAAAGCTAATTCTTGAACCGTAAGTCCTAGACGCTCGATCTTGGCGGCATTCGTCTCAGCGCCTGGCAATTAGTATAGGAGCACTGTGTTTGACTTCTCTGGATGTTTCCCAGGCGAGTTATTGACAAGTAAATCCTAGACGCTCGATCTTGGTTATTTTCGCTTTCGCGGCTGGCAGTAAAAGAACCATGTTTCTGTGAATAACTCCTGAACCGTAAGTCCTAGACGCTCGCTCTTGGCTGCATTCGATTCAGCTCGTGGCAGCCAGTCTAAAAAACACTATCTTGGACTTCTCTGCATGTTTCCCAGGCGAGCAATTGGCAGCATGTTCAGAACCATGTTTCTGTGAATAACTCCTGAACCGTAAGTCCTAGACGCTCGCTCTTGGCTGCATTCGATTCAGCTCGTGGCAGCCAGTCTAAAAAACACTATCTTGGACTTCTCTGCATGTTTCCCAGGCGAGCAATTGGCAGCATGTTCAGAACCATGTTTCTGTGAATAACTCCTGAACCGTAAGTCCTAGACGCTCGCTCTTGGCTGCATTCGATTCAGCTCGTGGCAGCCAGTCTAAAAAACACTATCTTGGACTTCTCTGCATGTTTCCCAGGCGAGCAATTGGCAGCATGTTCAGAACCATGTTTCTGTGAATAACTCCTGAACCGTAAGTCCTAGACGCTCGCTCTTGGCTGCATTCGATTCAGCTCGTGGCAGCCAGTCTAAAAAACACTATCTTGGACTTCTCTGCATGTTCCTAAGGCAAATGTTTCTAAAGCTAATTCTTGAACCGTAAGTCCTAGACGCTCGATCTTGGCGGCATTCGTCTCAGCGCCTGGCAATTAGTATAGGAGCACTGTGTTTGACTTCTCTGGATGTTTCCCAGGCGAGTTATTGACAAGTAAATCCTAGACGCTCGATCTTGGTTATTTTCGCTTTCGCGGCTGGCAGTAAAAGAACCATGTTTCTGTGAATAACTCCTGAACCGTAAGTCCTAGACGCTCGCTCTTGGCTGCATTCGATTCAGCTCGTGGCAGCCAGTCTAAAAAACACTATCTTGGACTTCTCTGCATGTTTCCCAGGCGAGAAATTGGCAGCATGTTCAGAACCATGTTTCTGTGAATAACTCCTGAACCGTAAGGTCCTAGACGCTCGCTCTTGGCTGCATTCGATTCAGCTCGTGGCAGCCAGTCTAAAAAACACTATCTTGGACTTCTCTGCATGTTTCCCAGGCGAGAAATTGGCAGCATGTTCAGAACCATGTTTCTGTGAATAACTCCTGAACCGTAAGTCCTAGACGCTCGATCTTGGCGGCATTCGTCTCAGCGCCTGGCAATTAGTATAGGAGCACTGTGTTTGACTTCTCTGGATGTTTCCCAGGCGAGTTATTGACAAGTAAATCCTAGACGCTCGATCTTGGTTATTTTCGCTTTCGCGGCTGGCAGTAAAAGAACCATGTTTCTGTGAATAACTCCTGAACCGTAAGTCCTAGACGCTCGCTCTTGGCTGCATTCGATTCAGCTCGTGGCAGCCAGTCTAAAAAACACTATCTTGGACTTCTCTGCATGTTTCCCAGGCGAGCAATTGGCAGCATGTTCAGAACCATGTTTCTGTGAATAACTCCTGAACCGTAAGTCCTAGACGCTCGCTCTTGGCTGCATTCGATTCAGCTCGTGGCAGCCAGTCTAAAAAACAACTATCTTGGACTTCTCTGCATGTTCCTAAGGCAAATGTTTCTAAAGCTAATTCTTGAACCGTAAGTCCTAGACGCTCGATCTTGGCGGCATTCGTCTCAGCGCCTGGCAATTAGTATAGGAGCACTGTGTTTGACTTCTCTGGATGTTTCCCAGGCGAGTTATTGACAAGTAAATCCTAGACGCTCGATCTTGGTTATTTTCGCTTTCGCGGCTGGCAGTAAAAGAACCATGTTTCTGTGAATAACTCCTGAACCGTAAGTCCTAGACGCTCGCTCTTGGCTGCATTCGATTCAGCTCGTGGCAGCCAGTCTAAAAAACCACTATCTTGGACTTCTCTGCATGTTTCCCAGGCGAGCAATTGGCAGCATGTTCAGAACCATGTTTCTGTGAATAACTCCTGAACCGTAAGTCCTAGACGCTCGCTCTTGGCTGCATTCGATTCAGCTCGTGGCAGCCAGTCTAAAAAACACTATCTTGGACTTCTCTGCATGTTCCTAAGGCAAATGTTTCTAAAGCTAATTCTTGAACCGTAAGTCCTAGACGCTCGATCTTGGCGGCATTCGTCTCAGCGCCTGGCAATTAGTATAGGAGCACTGTGTTTGACTTCTCTGGATGTTTCCCAGGCGAGTTATTGACAAGTAAATCCTAGACGCTCGATCTTGGTTATTTTCGCTTTCGCGGCTGGCAGTAAAAGAACCATGTTTCTGTGAATAACTCCTGAACCGTAAGTCCTAGACGCTCGCTCTTGGCTGCATTCGATTCAGCTCGTGGCAGCCAGTCTAAAAAACACTATCTTGGACTTCTCTGCATGTTTCCCAGGCGAGCAATTGGCAGCATGTTCAGAACCATGTTTCTGTGAATAACTCCTGAACCGTAAGTCCTAGACGCTCGCTCTTGGCTGCATTCGATTCAGCTCGTGGCAGCCAGTCTAAAAAACACTATCTTGGACTTCTCTGCATGTTTCCCAGGCGAGCAATTGGCAGCATGTTCAGAACCATGTTTCTGTGAATAACTCCTGAACCGTAAGTCCTAGACGCTCGCTCTTGGCTGCATTCGATTCAGCTCGTGGCAGCCAGTCTAAAAAACACTATCTTGGACTTCTCTGCATGTTTCCCAGGCGAGCAATTGGCAGCATGTTCAGAACCATGTTTCTGTGAATAACTCCTGAACCGTAAGTCCTAGACGCTCGCTCTTGGCTGCATTCGATTCAGCTCGTGGCAGCCAGTCTAAAAAACACTATCTTGGACTTCTCTGCATGTTCCTAAGGCAAATGTTTCTAAAGCTAATTCTTGAACCGTAAGTCCTAGACGCTCGATCTTGGCGGCATTCGTCTCAGCGCCTGGCAATTAGTATAGGAGCACTGTGTTTGACTTCTCTGGATGTTTCCCAGGCGAGTTATTGACAAGTAAATCCTAGACGCTCGATCTTGGTTATTTTCGCTTTCGCGGCTGGCAGTAAAAGAACCATGTTTCTGTGAATAACTCCTGAACCGTAAGTCCTAGACGCTCGCTCTTGGCTGCATTCGATTCAGCTCGTGGCAGCCAGTCTAAAAAACACTATCTTGGACTTCTCTGCATGTTTCCCAGGCGAGAAATTGGCAGCATGTTCAGAACCATGTTTCTGTGAATAACTCCTGAACCGTAAGTCCTAGACGCTCGCTCTTGGCTGCATTCGATTCAGCTCGTGGCAGCCAGTCTAAAAAACACTATCTTGGACTTCTCTGCATGTTTCCCAGGCGAGAAATTGGCAGCATGTTCAGAACCATGTTTCTGTGAATAACTCCTGAACCGTAAGTCCTAGACGCTCGATCTTGGCGGCATTCGTCTCAGCGCCTGGCAATTAGTATAGGAGCACTGTGTTTGACTTCTCTGGATGTTTCCCAGGCGAGTTATTGACAAGTAAATCCTAGACGCTCGATCTTGGTTATTTTCGCTTTCGCGGCTGGCAGTAAAAGAACCATGTTTCTGTGAATAACTCCTGAACCGTAAGTCCTAGACGCTCGCTCTTGGCTGCATTCGATTCAGCTCGTGGCAGCCAGTCTAAAAAACACTATCTTGGACTTCTCTGCATGTTTCCCAGGCGAGAAATTGGCAGCATGTTCAGAACCATGTTTCTGTGAATAACTCCTGAACCGTAAGTCCTAGACGCTCGCTCTTGGCTGCATTCGATTCAGCTCGTGGCAGCCAGTCTAAAAAACACTATCTTGGACTTCTCTGCATGTTTCCCAGGCGAGAAATTGGCAGCATGTTCAGAACCATGTTTCTGTGAATAACTCCTGAACCGTAAGTCCTAGACGCTCGCTCTTGGCTGCATTCGATTCAGCTCGTGGCAGCCAGTCTAAAAAACACTATCTTGGACTTCTCTGCATGTTTCCCAGGCGAGCAATTGGCAGCATGTTCAGAACCATGTTTCTGTGAATAACTCCTGAACCGTAAGTCCTAGACGCTCGCTCTTGGCTGCATTCGATTCAGCTCGTGGCAGCCAGTCTAAAAAACACTATCTTGGACTTCTCTGCATGTTTCCCAGGCGAGAAATTGGCAGCATGTTCAGAACCATGTTTCTGTGAATAACTCCTGAACCGTAAGTCCTAGACGCTCGCTCTTGGCTGCATTCGATTCAGCTCGTGGCAGCCAGTCTAAAAAACACTATCTTGGACTTCTCTGCATGTTTCCCAGGCGAGAAATTGGCAGCATGTTCAGAACCATGTTTCTGTGAATAACTCCTGAACCGTAAGTCCTAGACGCTCGCTCTTGGCTGCATTCGATTCAGCTCGTGGCAGCCAGTCTAAAAAACACTATCTTGGACTTCTCTGCATGTTTCCCAGGCGAGCAATTGGCAGCATGTTCAGAACCATGTTTCTGTGAATAACTCCTGAACCGTAAGTCCTAGACGCTCGCTCTTGGCTGCATTCGATTCAGCTCGTGGCAGCCAGTCTAAAAAACACTATCTTGGACTTCTCTGCATGTTTCCCAGGCGAGCAATTGGCAGCATGTTCAGAACCATGTTTCTGTGAATAACTCCTGAACCGTAAGTCCTAGACGCTCGCTCTTGGCTGCATTCGATTCAGCTCGTGGCAGCCAGTCTAAAAAACACTATCTTGGACTTCTCTGCATGTTTCCCAGGCGAGAAATTGGCAGCATGTTCAGAACCATGTTTCTGTGAATAACTCCTGAACCGTAAGTCCTAGACGCTCGATCTTGGCGGCATTCGTCTCAGCGCCTGGCAATTAGTATAGGAGCACTGTGTTTGACTTCTCTGGATGTTTCCCAGGCGAGTTATTGACAAGTAAATCCTAGACGCTCGATCTTGGTTATTTTCGCTTTCGCGGCTGGCAGTAAAAGAACCATGTTTCTGTGAATAACTCCTGAACCGTAAGTCCTAGACGCTCGCTCTTGGCTGCATTCGATTCAGCTCGTGGCAGCCAGTCTAAAAAACACTATCTTGGACTTCTCTGCATGTTTCCCAGGCGAGAAATTGGCAGCATGTTCAGAACCATGTTTCTGTGAATAACTCCTGAACCGTAAGTCCTAGACGCTCGCTCTTGGCTGCATTCGATTCAGCTCGTGGCAGCCAGTCTAAAAAACACTATCTTGGACTTCTCTGCATGTTTCCCAGGCGAGAAATTGGCAGCATGTTCAGAACCATGTTTCTGTGAATAACTCCTGAACCGTAAGTCCTAGACGCTCGATCTTGGCGGCATTCGTCTCAGCGCCTGGCAATTAGTATAGGAGCACTGTGTTTGACTTCTCTGGATGTTTCCCAGGCGAGTTATTGACAAGTAAATCCTAGACGCTCGATCTTGGTTATTTTCGCTTTCGCGGCTGGCAGTAAAAGAACCATGTTTATGTGAATAACTTTTGAACCGTAAGTCATAGACGCTCGCTCTTGGCTGCATTCGATTCAGCTCGTGGCAGCCAGTCTAAAAAACACTATCTTGGACTTCTCTGCATGTTTCCCAGGCGAGCAATTGGCAGCATGTTCAGAACCACTGTTTCTGAGGCTAATTCTTGAACCGTAAGTCATAGACGCTCGATCTTGGCGGCATTCGTCTCAGCGCCTGGCAATTAGTATAGAAGCACTGTTTCCCACTGTTTCTGAGGCTAATTCTTGAACCGTAAGTCATAGACGCTCAGATCTTGGCGGCATTCGTCTCAGCGCCTGGCAATTAGTATAGAAGCACTGTCTTTGACTTCTCTGGATGTTTCCCAGGCGAGCTATTGACAAGTAAATCCTAGACGCTCGATCTTGGTTATTTTCGCTTTCGCGGCTGGCAGCAAAGTTCAGAACCATGTTTCTGTGAATAACTCTTGAACCGTAAGTCACAGACGCTCGCTCTTGGCTGCATTCGTTTCAGCTCGTGGCAGCCAGTCTAAAAAACACTATCTTGGACTTCTCTGGATGTTTCCCAGGCGAGCTATTGGCAGCATGTT
>NW_027462792.1:0-28390 GCF_050947455.1 Rhinoderma darwinii
GTTCAGAACCATGTTTCTGTGAATAACTCCTGAACCGTAAGTCCTAGACGCTCGCTCTTGGCTGCATTCGATTCAGCTCGTGGCAGCCAGTCTAAAAAACACTATCTTGGACTTCTCTGCATGTTCCTAAGGCAAATGTTTCTAAAGCTAATTCTTGAACCGTAAGTCCTAGACGCTCGATCTTGGCGGCATTCGTCTCAGCGCCTGGCAATTAGTATAGGAGCACTGTGTTTGACTTCTCTGGATGTTTCCCAGGCGAGTTATTGACAAGTAAATCCTAGACGCTCGATCTTGGTTATTTTCGCTTTCGCGGCTGGCAGTAAAAGAACCATGTTTCTGTGAATAACTCCTGAACCGTAAGTCCTAGACGCTCGCTCTTGGCTGCATTCGATTCAGCTCGTGGCAGCCAGTCTAAAAAACACTATCTTGGACTTCTCTGCATGTTTCCCAGGCGAGCAATTGGCAGCATGTTCAGAACCATGTTTCTGTGAATAACTCCTGAACCGTAAGTCCTAGACGCTCGCTCTTGGCTGCATTCGATTCAGCTCGTGGCAGCCAGTCTAAAAAACACTATCTTGGACTTCTCTGCATGTTTCCCAGGCGAGCAATTGGCAGCATGTTCAGAACCATGTTTCTGTGAATAACTCCTGAACCGTAAGTCACAGACGCTCGCTCTTGGCTGCTTTCGATTCAGCTCGTGGCAGCCAGTCTAAAAAACACTATCTTGGACTTCTCTGCATGTTCCTAAGGCAAATGTTTCTAAAGCTAATTCTTGAACCGTAAGTCCTAGACGCTCGATCTTGGCGGCATTCGTCTCAGCGCCTGGCAATTAGTATAGGAGCACTGTGTTTGACTTCTCTGGATGTTTCCCAGGCGAGTTATTGACAAGTAAATCCTAGACGCTCGATCTTGGTTATTTTCGCTTTCGCGGCTGGCAGTAAAAGAACCATGTTTCTGTGAATAACTCCTGAACCGTAAGTCCTAGACGCTCGCTCTTGGCTGCATTCGATTCAGCTCGTGGCAGCCAGTCTAAAAAACACTATCTTGGACTTCTCTGCATGTTTCCCAGGCGAGAAATTGGCAGCATGTTCAGAACCATGTTTCTGTGAATAACTCCTGAACCGTAAGTCCTAGACGCTCGCTCTTGGCTGCATTCGATTCAGCTCGTGGCAGCCAGTCTAAAAAACACTATCTTGGACTTCTCTGCATGTTTCCCAGGCGAGAAATTGGCAGCATGTTCAGAACAATGTTTCTGTGAATAACTCCTGAACCGTAAGTCCTAGACGCTCGCTCTTGGCTGCATTCGATTCAGCTCGTGGCAGCCAGTCTAAAAAACACTATCTTGGACTTCTCTGCATGTTTCCCAGGCGAGAAATTGGCAGCATGTTCAGAACCATGTTTCTGTGAATAACTCCTGAACCGTAAGTCCTAGACGCTCGCTCTTGGCTGCATTCGATTCAGCTCGTGGCAGCCAGTCTAAAAAACACTATCTTGGACTTCTCTGCATGTTTCCCAGGCGAGAAATTGGCAGCATGTTCAGAACCATGTTTCTGTGAATAACTCCTGAACCGTAAGTCCTAGACGCTCGCTCTTGGCTGCATTCGATTCAGCTCGTGGCAGCCAGTCTAAAAAACACTATCTTGGACTTCTCTGCATGTTTCCCAGGCGAGCAATTGGCAGCATGTTCAGAACCATGTTTCTGTGAATAACTCCTGAACCGTAAGTCCTAGACGCTCGCTCTTGGCTGCATTCGATTCAGCTCGTGGCAGCCAGTCTAAAAAACACTATCTTGGACTTCTCTGCATGTTTCCCAGGCGAGAAATTGGCAGCATGTTCAGAACCATGTTTCTGTGAATAACTCCTGAACCGTAAGTCCTAGACGCTCGATCTTGGCGGCATTCGTCTCAGCGCCTGGCAATTAGTATAGGAGCACTGTGTTTGACTTCTCTGGATGTTTCCCAGGCGAGTTATTGACAAGTAAATCCTAGACGCTCGATCTTGGTTATTTTCGCTTTCGCGGCTGGCAGTAAAAGAACCATGTTTCTGTGAATAACTCCTGAACCGTAAGTCCTAGACGCTCGCTCTTGGCTGCATTCGATTCAGCTCGTGGCAGCCAGTCTAAAAAACACTATCTTGGACTTCTCTGCATGTTTCCCAGGCGAGAAATTGGCAGCATGTTCAGAACCATGTTTCTGTGAATAACTCCTGAACCGTAAGTCCTAGACGCTCGATCTTGGCGGCATTCGTCTCAGCGCCTGGCAATTAGTATAGGAGCACTGTGTTTGACTTCTCTGGATGTTTCCCAGGCGAGTTATTGACAAGTAAATCCTAGACGCTCGATCTTGGTTATTTTCGCTTTCGCGGCTGGCAGTAAAAGAACCATGTTTCTGTGAATAACTCCTGAACCGTAAGTCCTAGACGCTCGTTCTTGGCTGCATTCGATTCAGCTCGTGGCAGCCAGTCTAAAAAACACTATCTTGGACTTCTCTGCATGTTTCCCAGACGAGAAATTGGCAGCATGTTCAGAACCATGTTTCTGTGAATAACTCCTGAACCGTAAGTCCTAGACGCTCGATCTTGGCGGCATTCGTCTCAGCGCCTGGCAATTAGTATAGGAGCACTGTGTTTGACTTCTCTGGATGTTTCCCAGGCGAGTTATTGACAAGTAAATCCTAGACGCTCGATCTTGGTTATTTTCGCTTTCGCGGCTGGCAGTAAAAGAACCATGTTTCTGTGAATAACTCCTGAACCGTAAGTCCTAGACGCTCGCTCTTGGCTGCATTCGATTCAGCTCGTGGCAGCCAGTCTAAAAAACACTATCTTGGACTTCTCTGCATGTTTCCCAGGCGAGAAATTGGCAGCATGTTCAGAACCATGTTTCTGTGAATAACTCCTGAACCGTAAGTCCTAGACGCTCGCTCTTGGCTGCATTCGATTCAGCTCGTGGCAGCCAGTCTAAAAAACACTATCTTGGACTTCTCTGCATGTTTCCCAGGCGAGCAATTGGCAGCATGTTCAGAACCATGTTTCTGTGAATAACTCCTGAACCGTAAGTCCTAGACGCTCGCTCTTGGCTGCATTCGATTCAGCTCGTGGCAGCCAGTCTAAAAAACACTATCTTGGACTTCTCTGCATGTTTCCCAGGCGAGCAATTGGCAGCATGTTCAGAACCATGTTTCTGTGAATAACTCCTGAACCGTAAGTCACAGACGCTCGCTCTTGGCTGCATTCGATTCAGCTCGTGGCAGCCAGTCTAAAAAACACTATCTTGGACTTCTCTGCATGTTCCTAAGGCAAATGTTTCTAAAGCTAATTCTTGAACCGTAAGTCCTAGACGCTCGATCTTGGCGGCATTCGTCTCAGCGCCTGGCAATTAGTATAGGAGCACTGTGTTTGACTTCTCTGGATGTTTCCCAGGCGAGTTATTGACAAGTAAATCCTAGACGCTCGATCTTGGTTATTTTCGCTTTCGCGGCTGGCAGTAAAAGAACCATGTTTCTGTGAATAACTCCTGAACCGTAAGTCCTAGACGCTCGCTCTTGGCTGCATTCGATTCAGCTCGTGGCAGCCAGTCTAAAAAACACTATCTTGGACTTCTCTGCATGTTTCCCAGACGAGAAATTGGCAGCATGTTCAGAACCATGTTTCTGTGAATAACTCCTGAACCGTAAGTCCTAGACGCTCGATCTTGGCGGCATTCGTCTCAGCGCCTGGCAATTAGTATAGGAGCACTGTGTTTGACTTCTCTGGATGTTTCCCAGGCGAGTTATTGACAAGTAAATCCTAGACGCTCGATCTTGGTTATTTTCGCTTTCGCGGCTGGCAGTAAAAGAACCATGTTTCTGTGAATAACTCCTGAACCGTAAGTCCTAGACGCTCGCTCTTGGCTGCATTCGATTCAGCTCGTGGCAGCCAGTCTAAAAAACACTATCTTGGACTTCTCTGCATGTTTCCCAGGCGAGAAATTGGCAGCATGTTCAGAACCATGTTTCTGTGAATAACTCCTGAACCGTAAGTCCTAGACGCTCGCTCTTGGCTGCATTCGATTCAGCTCGTGGCAGCCAGTCTAAAAAACACTATCTTGGACTTCTCTGCATGTTTCCCAGGCGAGCAATTGGCAGCATGTTCAGAACCATGTTTCTGTGAATAACTCCTGAACCGTAAGTCCTAGACGCTCGCTCTTGGCTGCATTCGATTCAGCTCGTGGCAGCCAGTCTAAAAAACACTATCTTGGACTTCTCTGCATGTTTCCCAGGCGAGAAATTGGCAGCATGTTCAGAACCATGTTTCTGTGAATAACTCCTGAACCGTAAGTCCTAGACGCTCGATCTTGGCGGCATTCGTCTCAGCGCCTGGCAATTAGTATAGGAGCACTGTGTTTGACTTCTCTGGATGTTTCCCAGGCGAGTTATTGACAAGTAAATCCTAGACGCTCGATCTTGGTTATTTTCGCTTTCGCGGCTGGCAGTAAAAGAACCATGTTTCTGTGAATAACTCCTGAACCGTAAGTCCTAGACGCTCGCTCTTGGCTGCATTCGATTCAGCTCGTGGCAGCCAGTCTAAAAAACACTATCTTGGACTTCTCTGCATGTTTCCCAGACGAGAAATTGGCAGCATGTTCAGAACCATGTTTCTGTGAATAACTCCTGAACCGTAAGTCCTAGACGCTCGATCTTGGCGGCATTCGTCTCAGCGCCTGGCAATTAGTATAGGAGCACTGTGTTTGACTTCTCTGGATGTTTCCCAGGCGAGTTATTGACAAGTAAATCCTAGACGCTCGATCTTGGTTATTTTCGCTTTCGCGGCTGGCAGTAAAAGAACCATGTTTCTGTGAATAACTCCTGAACCGTAAGTCCTAGACGCTCGCTCTTGGCTGCATTCGATTCAGCTCGTGGCAGCCAGTCTAAAAAACACTATCTTGGACTTCTCTGCATGTTTCCCAGGCGAGAAATTGGCAGCATGTTCAGAACCATGTTTCTGTGAATAACTCCTGAACCGTAAGTCCTAGACGCTCGCTCTTGGCTGCATTCGATTCAGCTCGTGGCAGCCAGTCTAAAAAACACTATCTTGGACTTCTCTGCATGTTTCCCAGGCGAGAAATTGGCAGCATGTTCAGAACCATGTTTCTGTGAATAACTCCTGAACCGTAAGTCCTAGACGCTCGCTCTTGGCTGCATTCGATTCAGCTCGTGGCAGCCAGTCTAAAAAACACTATCTTGGACTTCTCTGCATGTTTCCCAGGCGAGAAATTGGCAGCATGTTCAGAACCATGTTTCTGTGAATAACTCCTGAACCGTAAGTCCTAGACGCTCGCTCTTGGCTGCATTCGATTCAGCTCGTGGCAGCCAGTCTAAAAAACACTATCTTGGACTTCTCTGCATGTTTCCCAGGCGAGAAATTGGCAGCATGTTCAGAACCATGTTTCTGTGAATAACTCCTGAACCGTAAGTCCTAGACGCTCGCTCTTGGCTGCATTCGATTCAGCTCGTGGCAGCCAGTCTAAAAAACACTATCTTGGACTTCTCTGCATGTTTCCCAGGCGAGCAATTGGCAGCATGTTCAGAACCATGTTTCTGTGAATAACTCCTGAACCGTAAGTCCTAGACGCTCGCTCTTGGCTGCATTCGATTCAGCTCGTGGCAGCCAGTCTAAAAAACACTATCTTGGACTTCTCTGCATGTTTCCCAGGCGAGAAATTGGCAGCATGTTCAGAACCATGTTTCTGTGAATAACTCCTGAACCGTAAGTCCTAGACGCTCGCTCTTGGCTGCATTCGATTCAGCTCGTGGCAGCCAGTCTAAGAAACACTATCTTGGACTTCTCTGCATGTTTCCCAGCCGAGCAATTGGCAGCATGTTCAGAACCATGTTTCTGTGAATAACTCCTGAACCGTAAGTCCTAGACGCTCGCTCTTGGCTGCATTCGATTCAGCTCGTGGCAGCCAGTCTAAAAAACACTATCTTGGACTTCTCTGCATGTTTCCCAGGCGAGAAATTGGCAGCATGTTCAGAACCATGTTTCTGTGAATAACTCCTGAACCGTAAGTCCTAGACGCTCGATCTTGGCGGCATTCGTCTCAGCGCCTGGCAATTAGTATAGGAGCACTGTGTTTGACTTCTCTGGATGTTTCCCAGGCGAGTTATTGACAAGTAAATCCTAGACGCTCGATCTTGGTTATTTTCGCTTTCGCGGCTGGCAGTAAAAGAACCATGTTTCTGTGAATAACTCCTGAACCGTAAGTCCTAGACGCTCGCTCTTGGCTGCATTCGATTCAGCTCGTGGCAGCCAGTCTAAAAAACACTATCTTGGACTTCTCTGCATGTTTCCCAGACGAGAAATTGGCAGCATGTTCAGAACCATGTTTCTGTGAATAACTCCTGAACCGTAAGTCCTAGACGCTCGATCTTGGCGGCATTCGTCTCAGCGCCTGGCAATTAGTATAGGAGCACTGTGTTTGACTTCTCTGGATGTTTCCCAGGCGAGTTATTGACAAGTAAATCCTAGACGCTCGATCTTGGTTATTTTCGCTTTCGCGGCTGGCAGTAAAAGAACCATGTTTCTGTGAATAACTCCTGAACCGTAAGTCCTAGACGCTCGCTCTTGGCTGCATTCGATTCAGCTCGTGGCAGCCAGTCTAAAAAACACTATCTTGGACTTCTCTGCATGTTTCCCAGGCGAGAAATTGGCAGCATGTTCAGAACCATGTTTCTGTGAATAACTCCTGAACCGTAAGTCCTAGACGCTCGCTCTTGGCTGCATTCGATTCAGCTCGTGGCAGCCAGTCTAAAAAACACTATCTTGGACTTCTCTGCATGTTTCCCAGGCGAGCAATTGGCAGCATGTTCAGAACCATGTTTCTGTGAATAACTCCTGAACCGTAAGTCCTAGACGCTCGCTCTTGGCTGCATTCGATTCAGCTCGTGGCAGCCAGTCTAAAAAACACTATCTTGGACTTCTCTGCATGTTTCCCAGGCGAGAAATTGGCAGCATGTTCAGAACCATGTTTCTGTGAATAACTCCTGAACCGTAAGTCCTAGACGCTCGCTCTTGGCTGCATTCGATTCAGCTCGTGGCAGCCAGTCTAAAAAACACTATCTTGGACTTCTCTGCATGTTTCCCAGCCGAGCAATTGGCAGCATGTTCAGAACCATGTTTCTGTGAATAACTCCTGAACCGTAAGTCCTAGACGCTCGCTCTTGGCTGCATTCGATTCAGCTCGTGGCAGCCAGTCTAAAAAACACTATCTTGGACTTCTCTGCATGTTTCCCAGGCGAGAAATTGGCAGCATGTTCAGAACCATGTTTCTGTGAATAACTCCTGAACCGTAAGTCCTAGACGCTCGATCTTGGCGGCATTCGTCTCAGCGCCTGGCAATTAGTATAGGAGCACTGTGTTTGACTTCTCTGGATGTTTCCCAGGCGAGTTATTGACAAGTAAATCCTAGACGCTCGATCTTGGTTATTTTCGCTTTCGCGGCTGGCAGTAAAAGAACCATGTTTCTGTGAATAACTCCTGAACCGTAAGTCCTAGACGCTCGCTCTTGGCTGCATTCGATTCAGCTCGTGGCAGCCAGTCTAAAAAACACTATCTTGGACTTCTCTGCATGTTTCCCAGGCGAGAAATTGGCAGCATGTTCAGAACCATGTTTCTGTGAATAACTCCTGAACCGTAAGTCCTAGACGCTCGATCTTGGCGGCATTCGTCTCAGCGCCTGGCAATTAGTATAGGAGCACTGTGTTTGACTTCTCTGGATGTTTCCCAGGCGAGTTATTGACAAGTAAATCCTAGACGCTCGATCTTGGTTATTTTCGCTTTCGCGGCTGGCAGTAAAAGAACCATGTTTCTGTGAATAACTCCTGAACCGTAAGTCCTAGACGCTCGCTCTTGGCTGCATTCGATTCAGCTCGTGGCAGCCAGTCTAAAAAACACTATCTTGGACTTCTCTGCATGTTTCCCAGGCGAGAAATTGGCAGCATGTTCAGAACCATGTTTCTGTGAATAACTCCTGAACCGTAAGTCCTAGACGCTCGATCTTGGCGGCATTCGTCTCAGCGCCTGGCAATTAGTATAGGAGCACTGTGTTTGACTTCTCTGGATGTTTCCCAGGCGAGTTATTGACAAGTAAATCCTAGACGCTCGATCTTGGTTATTTTCGCTTTCGCGGCTGGCAGTAAAAGAACCATGTTTCTGTGAATAACTCCTGAACCGTAAGTCCTAGACGCTCGCTCTTGGCTGCATTCGATTCAGCTCGTGGCAGCCAGTCTAAAAAACACTATCTTGGACTTCTCTGCATGTTTCCCAGGCGAGCAATTGGCAGCATGTTCAGAACCATGTTTCTGTGAATAACTCCTGAACCGTAAGTCCTAGACGCTCGCTCTTGGCTGCATTCGATTCAGCTCGTGGCAGCCAGTCTAAAAAACACTATCTTGGACTTCTCTGCATGTTCCTAAGGCAAATGTTTCTAAAGCTAATTCTTGAACCGTAAGTCCTAGACGCTCGATCTTGGCGGCATTCGTCTCAGCGCCTGGCAATTAGTATAGGAGCACTGTGTTTGACTTCTCTGGATGTTTCCCAGGCGAGTTATTGACAAGTAAATCCTAGACGCTCGATCTTGGTTATTTTCGCTTTCGCGGCTGGCAGTAAAAGAACCATGTTTCTGTGAATAACTCCTGAACCGTAAGTCCTAGACGCTCGCTCTTGGCTGCATTCGATTCAGCTCGTGGCAGCCAGTCTAAAAAACACTATCTTGGACTTCTCTGCATGTTTCCCAGGCGAGCAATTGGCAGCATGTTCAGAACCATGTTTCTGTGAATAACTCCTGAACCGTAAGTCCTAGACGCTCGCTCTTGGCTGCATTCGATTCAGCTCGTGGCAGCCAGTCTAAAAAACACTATCTTGGACTTCTCTGCATGTTCCTAAGGCAAATGTTTCTAAAGCTAATTCTTGAACCGTAAGTCCTAGACGCTCGATCTTGGCGGCATTCGTCTCAGCGCCTGGCAATTAGTATAGGAGCACTGTGTTTGACTTCTCTGGATGTTTCCCAGGCGAGTTATTGACAAGTAAATCCTAGACGCTCGATCTTGGTTATTTTCGCTTTCGCGGCTGGCAGTAAAAGAACCATGTTTCTGTGAATAACTCCTGAACCGTAAGTCCTAGACGCTCGCTCTTGGCTGCATTCGATTCAGCTCGTGGCAGCCAGTCTAAAAAACACTATCTTGGACTTCTCTGCATGTTTCCCAGGCGAGAAATTGGCAGCATGTTCAGAACCATGTTTCTGTGAATAACTCCTGAACCGTAAGTCCTAGACGCTCGCTCTTGGCTGCATTCGATTCAGCTCGTGGCAGCCAGTCTAAAAAACACTATCTTGGACTTCTCTGCATGTTTCCCAGGCGAGAAATTGGCAGCATGTTCAGAACCATGTTTCTGTGAATAACTCCTGAACCGTAAGTCCTAGACGCTCGCTCTTGGCTGCATTCGATTCAGCTCGTGGCAGCCAGTCTAAAAAACACTATCTTGGACTTCTCTGCATGTTTCCCAGGCGAGAAATTGGCAGCATGTTCAGAACCATGTTTCTGTGAATAACTCCTGAACCGTAAGTCCTAGACGCTCGCTCTTGGCTGCATTCGATTCAGCTCGTGGCAGCCAGTCTAAAAAACACTATCTTGGACTTCTCTGCATGTTTCCCAGGCGAGAAATTGGCAGCATGTTCAGAACCATGTTTCTGTGAATAACTCCTGAACCGTAAGTCCTAGACGCTCGCTCTTGGCTGCATTCGATTCAGCTCGTGGCAGCCAGTCTAAAAAACACTATCTTGGACTTCTCTGCATGTTTCCCAGGCGAGCAATTGGCAGCATGTTCAGAACCATGTTTCTGTGAATAACTCCTGAACCGTAAGTCCTAGACGCTCGCTCTTGGCTGCATTCGATTCAGCTCGTGGCAGCCAGTCTAAAAAACACTATCTTGGACTTCTCTGCATGTTTCCCAGGCGAGAAATTGGCAGCATGTTCAGAACCATGTTTCTGTGAATAACTCCTGAACCGTAAGTCCTAGACGCTCGATCTTGGCGGCATTCGTCTCAGCGCCTGGCAATTAGTATAGGAGCACTGTGTTTGACTTCTCTGGATGTTTCCCAGGCGAGTTATTGACAAGTAAATCCTAGACGCTCGATCTTGGTTATTTTCGCTTTCGCGGCTGGCAGTAAAAGAACCATGTTTCTGTGAATAACTCCTGAACCGTAAGTCCTAGACGCTCGCTCTTGGCTGCATTCGATTCAGCTCGTGGCAGCCAGTCTAAAAAACACTATCTTGGACTTCTCTGCATGTTTCCCAGGCGAGCAATTGGCAGCATGTTCAGAACCATGTTTCTGTGAATAACTCCTGAACCGTAAGTCCTAGACGCTCGCTCTTGGCTGCATTCGATTCAGCTCGTGGCAGCCAGTCTAAAAAACACTATCTTGGACTTCTCTGCATGTTCCTAAGGCAAATGTTTCTAAAGCTAATTCTTGAACCGTAAGTCCTAGACGCTCGATCTTGGCGGCATTCGTCTCAGCGCCTGGCAATTAGTATAGGAGCACTGTGTTTGACTTCTCTGGATGTTTCCCAGGCGAGTTATTGACAAGTAAATCCTAGACGCTCGATCTTGGTTATTTTCGCTTTCGCGGCTGGCAGTAAAAGAACCATGTTTCTGTGAATAACTCCTGAACCGTAAGTCCTAGACGCTCGCTCTTGGCTGCATTCGATTCAGCTCGTGGCAGCCAGTCTAAAAAACACTATCTTGGACTTCTCTGCATGTTTCCCAGGCGAGAAATTGGCAGCATGTTCAGAACCATGTTTCTGTGAATAACTCCTGAACCGTAAGTCCTAGACGCTCGCTCTTGGCTGCATTCGATTCAGCTCGTGGCAGCCAGTCTAAAAAACACTATCTTGGACTTCTCTGCATGTTTCCCAGGCGAGAAATTGGCAGCATGTTCAGAACCATGTTTCTGTGAATAACTCCTGAACCGTAAGTCCTAGACGCTCGCTCTTGGCTGCATTCGATTCAGCTCGTGGCAGCCAGTCTAAAAAACACTATCTTGGACTTCTCTGCATGTTTCCCAGGCGAGAAATTGGCAGCATGTTCAGAACCATGTTTCTGTGAATAACTCCTGAACCGTAAGTCCTAGACGCTCGCTCTTGGCTGCATTCGATTCAGCTCGTGGCAGCCAGTCTAAAAAACACTATCTTGGACTTCTCTGCATGTTTCCCAGGCGAGAAATTGGCAGCATGTTCAGAACCATGTTTCTGTGAATAACTCCTGAACCGTAAGTCCTAGACGCTCGCTCTTGGCTGCATTCGATTCAGCTCGTGGCAGCCAGTCTAAAAAACACTATCTTGGACTTCTCTGCATGTTTCCCAGGCGAGCAATTGGCAGCATGTTCAGAACCATGTTTCTGTGAATAACTCCTGAACCGTAAGTCCTAGACGCTCGCTCTTGGCTGCATTCGATTCAGCTCGTGGCAGCCAGTCTAAAAAACACTATCTTGGACTTCTCTGCATGTTTCCCAGGCGAGCAATTGGCAGCATGTTCAGAACCATGTTTCTGTGAATAACTCCTGAACCGTAAGTCCTAGACGCTCGCTCTTGGCTGCATTCGATTCAGCTCGTGGCAGCCAGTCTAAAAAACACTATCTTGGACTTCTCTGCATGTTTCCCAGGCGAGAAATTGGCAGCATGTTCAGAACCATGTTTCTGTGAATAACTCCTGAACCGTAAGTCCTAGACGCTCGCTCTTGGCTGCATTCGATTCAGCTCGTGGCAGCCAGTCTAAAAAACACTATCTTGGACTTCTCTGCATGTTTCCCAGGCGAGCAATTGGCAGCATGTTCAGAACCATGTTTCTGTGAATAACTCCTGAACCGTAAGTCACAGACGCTCGCTCTTGGCTGCATTCGATTCAGCTCGTGGCAGCCAGTCTAAAAAACACTATCTTGGACTTCTCTGCATGTTCCTAAGGCAAATGTTTCTAAAGCTAATTCTTGAACCGTAAGTCCTAGACGCTCGATCTTGGCGGCATTCGTCTCAGCGCCTGGCAATTAGTATAGGAGCACTGTGTTTGACTTCTCTGGATGTTTCCCAGGCGAGTTATTGACAAGTAAATCCTAGACGCTCGATCTTGGTTATTTTCGCTTTCGCGGCTGGCAGTAAAAGAACCATGTTTCTGTGAATAACTCCTGAACCGTAAGTCCTAGACGCTCGCTCTTGGCTGCATTCGATTCAGCTCGTGGCAGCCAGTCTAAAAAACACTATCTTGGACTTCTCTGCATGTTTCCCAGGCGAGCAATTGGCAGCATGTTCAGAACCATGTTTCTGTGAATAACTCCTGAACCGTAAGTCCTAGACGCTCGCTCTTGGCTGCATTCGATTCAGCTCGTGGCAGCCAGTCTAAAAAACACTATCTTGGACTTCTCTGCATGTTCCTAAGGCAAATGTTTCTAAAGCTAATTCTTGAACCGTAAGTCCTAGACGCTCGATCTTGGCGGCATTCGTCTCAGCGCCTGGCAATTAGTATAGGAGCACTGTGTTTGACTTCTCTGGATGTTTCCCAGGCGAGTTATTGACAAGTAAATCCTAGACGCTCGATCTTGGTTATTTTCGCTTTCGCGGCTGGCAGTAAAAGAACCATGTTTCTGTGAATAACTCCTGAACCGTAAGTCCTAGACGCTCGCTCTTGGCTGCATTCGATTCAGCTCGTGGCAGCCAGTCTAAAAAACACTATCTTGGACTTCTCTGCATGTTTCCCAGGCGAGCAATTGGCAGCATGTTCAGAACCATGTTTCTGTGAATAACTCCTGAACCGTAAGTCCTAGACGCTCGCTCTTGGCTGCATTCGATTCAGCTCGTGGCAGCCAGTCTAAAAAACACTATCTTGGACTTCTCTGCATGTTTCCCAGGCGAGCAATTGGCAGCATGTTCAGAACCATGTTTCTGTGAATAACTCCTGAACCGTAAGTCACAGACGCTCGCTCTTGGCTGCTTTCGATTCAGCTCGTGGCAGCCAGTCTAAAAAACACTATCTTGGACTTCTCTGCATGTTCCTAAGGCAAATGTTTCTAAAGCTAATTCTTGAACCGTAAGTCCTAGACGCTCGATCTTGGCGGCATTCGTCTCAGCGCCTGGCAATTAGTATAGGAGCACTGTGTTTGACTTCTCTGGATGTTTCCCAGGCGAGTTATTGACAAGTAAATCCTAGACGCTCGATCTTGGTTATTTTCGCTTTCGCGGCTGGCAGTAAAAGAACCATGTTTCTGTGAATAACTCCTGAACCGTAAGTCCTAGACGCTCGCTCTTGGCTGCATTCGATTCAGCTCGTGGCAGCCAGTCTAAAAAACACTATCTTGGACTTCTCTGCATGTTTCCCAGGCGAGAAATTGGCAGCATGTTCAGAACCATGTTTCTGTGAATAACTCCTGAACCGTAAGTCCTAGACGCTCGATCTTGGCGGCATTCGTCTCAGCGCCTGGCAATTAGTATAGGAGCACTGTGTTTGACTTCTCTGGATGTTTCCCAGGCGAGTTATTGACAAGTAAATCCTAGACGCTCGATCTTGGTTATTTTCGCTTTCGCGGCTGGCAGTAAAAGAACCATGTTTCTGTGAATAACTCCTGAACCGTAAGTCCTAGACGCTCGCTCTTGGCTGCATTCGATTCAGCTCGTGGCAGCCAGTCTAAAAAACACTATCTTGGACTTCTCTGCATGTTTCCCAGGCGAGCAATTGGCAGCATGTTCAGAACCATGTTTCTGTGAATAACTCCTGAACCGTAAGTCCTAGACGCTCGCTCTTGGCTGCATTCGATTCAGCTCGTGGCAGCCAGTCTAAAAAACACTATCTTGGACTTCTCTGCATGTTTCCCAGGCGAGAAATTGGCAGCATGTTCAGAACCATGTTTCTGTAAATAACTCCTGAACCGTAAGTCCTAGACGCTTGATCTTGGCGGCATTCGTCTCAGCGCCTGGCAATTAGTATAGGAGCACTGTGTTTGACTTCTCTGGATGTTTCCCAGGCGAGTTATTGACAAGTAAATCCTAGACGCTCGATCTTGGTTATTTTCGCTTTCGCGGCTGGCAGTAAAAGAACCATGTTTCTGTGAATAACTCCTGAACCGTAAGTCCTAGACGCTCGCTCTTGGCTGCATTCGATTCAGCTCGTGGCAGCCAGTCTAAAAAACACTATCTTGGACTTCTCTGCATGTTTCCCAGACGAGAAATTGGCAGCATGTTCAGAACCATGTTTCTGTGAATAACTCCTGAACCGTAAGTCCTAGACGCTCGATCTTGGCGGCATTCGTCTCAGCGCCTGGCAATTAGTATAGGAGCACTGTGTTTGACTTCTCTGGATGTTTCCCAGGCGAGTTATTGACAAGTAAATCCTAGACGCTCGATCTTGGTTATTTTCGCTTTCGCGGCTGGCAGTAAAAGAACCATGTTTCTGTGAATAACTCCTGAACCGTAAGTCCTAGACGCTCGCTCTTGGCTGCATTCGATTCAGCTCGTGGCAGCCAGTCTAAAAAACACTATCTTGGACTTCTCTGCATGTTTCCCAGGCGAGAAATTGGCAGCATGTTCAGAACCATGTTTCTGTGAATAACTCCTGAACCGTAAGTCCTAGACGCTCGCTCTTGGCTGCATTCGATTCAGCTCGTGGCAGCCAGTCTAAAAAACACTATCTTGGACTTCTCTGCATGTTTCCCAGGCGAGCAATTGGCAGCATGTTCAGAACCATGTTTCTGTGAATAACTCCTGAACCGTAAGTCCTAGACGCTCGCTCTTGGCTGCATTCGATTCAGCTCGTGGCAGCCAGTCTAAAAAACACTATCTTGGACTTCTCTGCATGTTTCCCAGGCGAGCAATTGGCAGCATGTTCAGAACCATGTTTCTGTGAATAACTCCTGAACCGTAAGTCACAGACGCTCGCTCTTGGCTGCATTCGATTCAGCTCGTGGCAGCCAGTCTAAAAAACACTATCTTGGACTTCTCTGCATGTTCCTAAGGCAAATGTTTCTAAAGCTAATTCTTGAACCGTAAGTCCTAGACGCTCGATCTTGGCGGCATTCGTCTCAGCGCCTGGCAATTAGTATAGGAGCACTGTGTTTGACTTCTCTGGATGTTTCCCAGGCGAGTTATTGACAAGTAAATCCTAGACGCTCGATCTTGGTTATTTTCGCTTTCGCGGCTGGCAGTAAAAGAACCATGTTTCTGTGAATAACTCCTGAACCGTAAGTCCTAGACGCTCGCTCTTGGCTGCATTCGATTCAGCTCGTGGCAGCCAGTCTAAAAAACACTATCTTGGACTTCTCTGCATGTTTCCCAGACGAGAAATTGGCAGCATGTTCAGAACCATGTTTCTGTGAATAACTCCTGAACCGTAAGTCCTAGACGCTCGATCTTGGCGGCATTCGTCTCAGCGCCTGGCAATTAGTATAGGAGCACTGTGTTTGACTTCTCTGGATGTTTCCCAGGCGAGTTATTGACAAGTAAATCCTAGACGCTCGATCTTGGTTATTTTCGCTTTCGCGGCTGGCAGTAAAAGAACCATGTTTCTGTGAATAACTCCTGAACCGTAAGTCCTAGACGCTCGCTCTTGGCTGCATTCGATTCAGCTCGTGGCAGCCAGTCTAAAAAACACTATCTTGGACTTCTCTGCATGTTTCCCAGGCGAGAAATTGGCAGCATGTTCAGAACCATGTTTCTGTGAATAACTCCTGAACCGTAAGTCCTAGACGCTCGCTCTTGGCTGCATTCGATTCAGCTCGTGGCAGCCAGTCTAAAAAACACTATCTTGGACTTCTCTGCATGTTTCCCAGGCGAGAAATTGGCAGCATGTTCAGAACCATGTTTCTGTGAATAACTCCTGAACCGTAAGTCCTAGACGCTCGCTCTTGGCTGCATTCGATTCAGCTCGTGGCAGCCAGTCTAAAAAACACTATCTTGGACTTCTCTGCATGTTTCCCAGGCGAGAAATTGGCAGCATGTTCAGAACCATGTTTCTGTGAATAACTCCTGAACCGTAAGTCCTAGACGCTCGCTCTTGGCTGCATTCGATTCAGCTCGTGGCAGCCAGTCTAAAAAACACTATCTTGGACTTCTCTGCATGTTTCCCAGGCGAGAAATTGGCAGCATGTTCAGAACCATGTTTCTGTGAATAACTCCTGAACCGTAAGTCCTAGACGCTCGCTCTTGGCTGCATTCGATTCAGCTCGTGGCAGCCAGTCTAAAAAACACTATCTTGGACTTCTCTGCATGTTTCCCAGGCGAGAAATTGGCAGCATGTTCAGAACCATGTTTCTGTGAATAACTCCTGAACCGTAAGTCCTAGACGCTCGCTCTTGGCTGCATTCGATTCAGCTCGTGGCAGCCAGTCTAAAAAACACTATCTTGGACTTCTCTGCATGTTTCCCAGGCGAGCAATTGGCAGCATGTTCAGAACCATGTTTCTGTGAATAACTCCTGAACCGTAAGTCCTAGACGCTCGCTCTTGGCTGCATTCGATTCAGCTCGTGGCAGCCAGTCTAAAAAACACTATCTTGGACTTCTCTGCATGTTTCCCAGGCGAGAAATTGGCAGCATGTTCAGAACCATGTTTCTGTGAATAACTCCTGAACCGTAAGTCCTAGACGCTCGATCTTGGCGGCATTCGTCTCAGCGCCTGGCAATTAGTATAGGAGCACTGTGTTTGACTTCTCTGGATGTTTCCCAGGCGAGTTATTGACAAGTAAATCCTAGACGCTCGATCTTGGTTATTTTCGCTTTCGCGGCTGGCAGTAAAAGAACCATGTTTCTGTGAATAACTCCTGAACCGTAAGTCCTAGACGCTCGCTCTTGGCTGCATTCGATTCAGCTCGTGGCAGCCAGTCTAAAAAACACTATCTTGGACTTCTCTGCATGTTTCCCAGACGAGAAATTGGCAGCATGTTCAGAACCATGTTTCTGTGAATAACTCCTGAACCGTAAGTCCTAGACGCTCGATCTTGGCGGCATTCGTCTCAGCGCCTGGCAATTAGTATAGGAGCACTGTGTTTGACTTCTCTGGATGTTTCCCAGGCGAGTTATTGACAAGTAAATCCTAGACGCTCGATCTTGGTTATTTTCGCTTTCGCGGCTGGCAGTAAAAGAACCATGTTTCTGTGAATAACTCCTGAACCGTAAGTCCTAGACGCTCGTTCTTGGCTGCATTCGATTCAGCTCGTGGCAGCCAGTCTAAAAAACACTATCTTGGACTTCTCTGCATGTTTCCCAGACGAGAAATTGGCAGCATGTTCAGAACCATGTTTCTGTGAATAACTCCTGAACCGTAAGTCCTAGACGCTCGATCTTGGCGGCATTCGTCTCAGCGCCTGGCAATTAGTATAGGAGCACTGTGTTTGACTTCTCTGGATGTTTCCCAGGCGAGTTATTGACAAGTAAATCCTAGACGCTCGATCTTGGTTATTTTCGCTTTCGCGGCTGGCAGTAAAAGAACCATGTTTCTGTGAATAACTCCTGAACCGTAAGTCCTAGACGCTCGCTCTTGGCTGCATTCGATTCAGCTCGTGGCAGCCAGTCTAAAAAACACTATCTTGGACTTCTCTGCATGTTTCCCAGGCGAGAAATTGGCAGCATGTTCAGAACCATGTTTCTGTGAATAACTCCTGAACCGTAAGTCCTAGACGCTCGCTCTTGGCTGCATTCGATTCAGCTCGTGGCAGCCAGTCTAAAAAACACTATCTTGGACTTCTCTGCATGTTTCCCAGGCGAGCAATTGGCAGCATGTTCAGAACCATGTTTCTGTGAATAACTCCTGAACCGTAAGTCCTAGACGCTCGCTCTTGGCTGCATTCGATTCAGCTCGTGGCAGCCAGTCTAAAAAACACTATCTTGGACTTCTCTGCATGTTTCCCAGGCGAGCAATTGGCAGCATGTTCAGAACCATGTTTCTGTGAATAACTCCTGAACCGTAAGTCACAGACGCTCGCTCTTGGCTGCATTCGATTCAGCTCGTGGCAGCCAGTCTAAAAAACACTATCTTGGACTTCTCTGCATGTTCCTAAGGCAAATGTTTCTAAAGCTAATTCTTGAACCGTAAGTCCTAGACGCTCGATCTTGGCGGCATTCGTCTCAGCGCCTGGCAATTAGTATAGGAGCACTGTGTTTGACTTCTCTGGATGTTTCCCAGGCGAGTTATTGACAAGTAAATCCTAGACGCTCGATCTTGGTTATTTTCGCTTTCGCGGCTGGCAGTAAAAGAACCATGTTTCTGTGAATAACTCCTGAACCGTAAGTCCTAGACGCTCGCTCTTGGCTGCATTCGATTCAGCTCGTGGCAGCCAGTCTAAAAAACACTATCTTGGACTTCTCTGCATGTTTCCCAGACGAGAAATTGGCAGCATGTTCAGAACCATGTTTCTGTGAATAACTCCTGAACCGTAAGTCCTAGACGCTCGATCTTGGCGGCATTCGTCTCAGCGCCTGGCAATTAGTATAGGAGCACTGTGTTTGACTTCTCTGGATGTTTCCCAGGCGAGTTATTGACAAGTAAATCCTAGACGCTCGATCTTGGTTATTTTCGCTTTCGCGGCTGGCAGTAAAAGAACCATGTTTCTGTGAATAACTCCTGAACCGTAAGTCCTAGACGCTCGCTCTTGGCTGCATTCGATTCAGCTCGTGGCAGCCAGTCTAAAAAACACTATCTTGGACTTCTCTGCATGTTTCCCAGGCGAGAAATTGGCAGCATGTTCAGAACCATGTTTCTGTGAATAACTCCTGAACCGTAAGTCCTAGACGCTCGCTCTTGGCTGCATTCGATTCAGCTCGTGGCAGCCAGTCTAAAAAACACTATCTTGGACTTCTCTGCATGTTTCCCAGGCGAGCAATTGGCAGCATGTTCAGAACCATGTTTCTGTGAATAACTCCTGAACCGTAAGTCCTAGACGCTCGCTCTTGGCTGCATTCGATTCAGCTCGTGGCAGCCAGTCTAAAAAACACTATCTTGGACTTCTCTGCATGTTTCCCAGGCGAGAAATTGGCAGCATGTTCAGAACCATGTTTCTGTGAATAACTCCTGAACCGTAAGTCCTAGACGCTCGATCTTGGCGGCATTCGTCTCAGCGCCTGGCAATTAGTATAGGAGCACTGTGTTTGACTTCTCTGGATGTTTCCCAGGCGAGTTATTGACAAGTAAATCCTAGACGCTCGATCTTGGTTATTTTCGCTTTCGCGGCTGGCAGTAAAAGAACCATGTTTCTGTGAATAACTCCTGAACCGTAAGTCCTAGACGCTCGCTCTTGGCTGCATTCGATTCAGCTCGTGGCAGCCAGTCTAAAAAACACTATCTTGGACTTCTCTGCATGTTTCCCAGACGAGAAATTGGCAGCATGTTCAGAACCATGTTTCTGTGAATAACTCCTGAACCGTAAGTCCTAGACGCTCGATCTTGGCGGCATTCGTCTCAGCGCCTGGCAATTAGTATAGGAGCACTGTGTTTGACTTCTCTGGATGTTTCCCAGGCGAGTTATTGACAAGTAAATCCTAGACGCTCGATCTTGGTTATTTTCGCTTTCGCGGCTGGCAGTAAAAGAACCATGTTTCTGTGAATAACTCCTGAACCGTAAGTCCTAGACGCTCGCTCTTGGCTGCATTCGATTCAGCTCGTGGCAGCCAGTCTAAAAAACACTATCTTGGACTTCTCTGCATGTTTCCCAGGCGAGAAATTGGCAGCATGTTCAGAACCATGTTTCTGTGAATAACTCCTGAACCGTAAGTCCTAGACGCTCGCTCTTGGCTGCATTCGATTCAGCTCGTGGCAGCCAGTCTAAAAAACACTATCTTGGACTTCTCTGCATGTTTCCCAGGCGAGAAATTGGCAGCATGTTCAGAACCATGTTTCTGTGAATAACTCCTGAACCGTAAGTCCTAGACGCTCGCTCTTGGCTGCATTCGATTCAGCTCGTGGCAGCCAGTCTAAAAAACACTATCTTGGACTTCTCTGCATGTTTCCCAGGCGAGAAATTGGCAGCATGTTCAGAACCATGTTTCTGTGAATAACTCCTGAACCGTAAGTCCTAGACGCTCGCTCTTGGCTGCATTCGATTCAGCTCGTGGCAGCCAGTCTAAAAAACACTATCTTGGACTTCTCTGCATGTTTCCCAGGCGAGAAATTGGCAGCATGTTCAGAACCATGTTTCTGTGAATAACTCCTGAACCGTAAGTCCTAGACGCTCGCTCTTGGCTGCATTCGATTCAGCTCGTGGCAGCCAGTCTAAAAAACACTATCTTGGACTTCTCTGCATGTTTCCCAGGCGAGCAATTGGCAGCATGTTCAGAACCATGTTTCTGTGAATAACTCCTGAACCGTAAGTCCTAGACGCTCGCTCTTGGCTGCATTCGATTCAGCTCGTGGCAGCCAGTCTAAAAAACACTATCTTGGACTTCTCTGCATGTTTCCCAGGCGAGAAATTGGCAGCATGTTCAGAACCATGTTTCTGTGAATAACTCCTGAACCGTAAGTCCTAGACGCTCGCTCTTGGCTGCATTCGATTCAGCTCGTGGCAGCCAGTCTAAGAAACACTATCTTGGACTTCTCTGCATGTTTCCCAGCCGAGCAATTGGCAGCATGTTCAGAACCATGTTTCTGTGAATAACTCCTGAACCGTAAGTCCTAGACGCTCGCTCTTGGCTGCATTCGATTCAGCTCGTGGCAGCCAGTCTAAAAAACACTATCTTGGACTTCTCTGCATGTTTCCCAGGCGAGAAATTGGCAGCATGTTCAGAACCATGTTTCTGTGAATAACTCCTGAACCGTAAGTCCTAGACGCTCGATCTTGGCGGCATTCGTCTCAGCGCCTGGCAATTAGTATAGGAGCACTGTGTTTGACTTCTCTGGATGTTTCCCAGGCGAGTTATTGACAAGTAAATCCTAGACGCTCGATCTTGGTTATTTTCGCTTTCGCGGCTGGCAGTAAAAGAACCATGTTTCTGTGAATAACTCCTGAACCGTAAGTCCTAGACGCTCGCTCTTGGCTGCATTCGATTCAGCTCGTGGCAGCCAGTCTAAAAAACACTATCTTGGACTTCTCTGCATGTTTCCCAGACGAGAAATTGGCAGCATGTTCAGAACCATGTTTCTGTGAATAACTCCTGAACCGTAAGTCCTAGACGCTCGATCTTGGCGGCATTCGTCTCAGCGCCTGGCAATTAGTATAGGAGCACTGTGTTTGACTTCTCTGGATGTTTCCAGGCGAGTTATTGACAAGTAAATCCTAGACGCTCGATCTTGGTTATTTCGCTTTCGCGGCTGGCAGTAAAAGAACCATGTTTCTGTGAATAACTCCTGAACCGTAAGTCCTAGACGCTCGCTCTTGGCTGCATTCGATTCAGCTCGTGGCAGCCAGTCTAAAAAACACTATCTTGGACTTCTCTGCATGTTTCCCAGGCGAGAAATTGGCAGCATGTTCAGAACCATGTTTCTGTGAATAACTCCTGAACCGTAAGTCCTAGACGCTCGCTCTTGGCTGCATTCGATTCAGCTCGTGGCAGCCAGTCTAAAAAACACTATCTTGGACTTCTCTGCATGTTTCCCAGGCGAGCAATTGGCAGCATGTTCAGAACCATGTTTCTGTGAATAACTCCTGAACCGTAAGTCCTAGACGCTCGCTCTTGGCTGCATTCGATTCAGCTCGTGGCAGCCAGTCTAAAAAACACTATCTTGGACTTCTCTGCATGTTTCCCAGGCGAGAAATTGGCAGCATGTTCAGAACCATGTTTCTGTGAATAACTCCTGAACCGTAAGTCCTAGACGCTCGCTCTTGGCTGCATTCGATTCAGCTCGTGGCAGCCAGTCTAAAAAACACTATCTTGGACTTCTCTGCATGTTTCCCAGCCGAGCAATTGGCAGCATGTTCAGAACCATGTTTCTGTGAATAACTCCTGAACCGTAAGTCCTAGACGCTCGCTCTTGGCTGCATTCGATTCAGCTCGTGGCAGCCAGTCTAAAAAACACTATCTTGGACTTCTCTGCATGTTTCCCAGGCGAGAAATTGGCAGCATGTTCAGAACCATGTTTCTGTGAATAACTCCTGAACCGTAAGTCCTAGACGCTCGATCTTGGCGGCATTCGTCTCAGCGCCTGGCAATTAGTATAGGAGCACTGTGTTTGACTTCTCTGGATGTTTCCCAGGCGAGTTATTGACAAGTAAATCCTAGACGCTCGATCTTGGTTATTTTCGCTTTCGCGGCTGGCAGTAAAAGAACCATGTTTCTGTGAATAACTCCTGAACCGTAAGTCCTAGACGCTCGCTCTTGGCTGCATTCGATTCAGCTCGTGGCAGCCAGTCTAAAAAACACTATCTTGGACTTCTCTGCATGTTTCCCAGGCGAGAAATTGGCAGCATGTTCAGAACCATGTTTCTGTGAATAACTCCTGAACCGTAAGTCCTAGACGCTCGATCTTGGCGGCATTCGTCTCAGCGCCTGGCAATTAGTATAGGAGCACTGTGTTTGACTTCTCTGGATGTTTCCCAGGCGAGTTATTGACAAGTAAATCCTAGACGCTCGATCTTGGTTATTTTCGCTTTCGCGGCTGGCAGTAAAAGAACCATGTTTCTGTGAATAACTCCTGAACCGTAAGTCCTAGACGCTCGCTCTTGGCTGCATTCGATTCAGCTCGTGGCAGCCAGTCTAAAAAACACTATCTTGGACTTCTCTGCATGTTTCCCAGGCGAGAAATTGGCAGCATGTTCAGAACCATGTTTCTGTGAATAACTCCTGAACCGTAAGTCCTAGACGCTCGATCTTGGCGGCATTCGTCTCAGCGCCTGGCAATTAGTATAGGAGCACTGTGTTTGACTTCTCTGGATGTTTCCCAGGCGAGTTATTGACAAGTAAATCCTAGACGCTCGATCTTGGTTATTTTCGCTTTCGCGGCTGGCAGTAAAAGAACCATGTTTCTGTGAATAACTCCTGAACCGTAAGTCCTAGACGCTCGCTCTTGGCTGCATTCGATTCAGCTCGTGGCAGCCAGTCTAAAAAACACTATCTTGGACTTCTCTGCATGTTTCCCAGGCGAGCAATTGGCAGCATGTTCAGAACCATGTTTCTGTGAATAACTCCTGAACCGTAAGTCCTAGACGCTCGCTCTTGGCTGCATTCGATTCAGCTCGTGGCAGCCAGTCTAAAAACACTATCTTGGACTTCTCTGCATGTTCCTAAGGCAAATGTTTCTAAAGCTAATTCTTGAACCGTAAGTCCTAGACGCTCGATCTTGGCGGCATTCGTCTCAGCGCCTGGCAATTAGTATAGGAGCACTGTGTTTGACTTCTCTGGATGTTTCCCAGGCGAGTTATTGACAAGTAAATCCTAGACGCTCGATCTTGGTTATTTTCGCTTTCGCGGCTGGCAGTAAAAGAACCATGTTTCTGTGAATAACTCCTGAACCGTAAGTCCTAGACGCTCGCTCTTGGCTGCATTCGATTCAGCTCGTGGCAGCCAGTCTAAAAAACACTATCTTGGACTTCTCTGCATGTTTCCCAGGCGAGCAATTGGCAGCATGTTCAGAACCATGTTTCTGTGAATAACTCCTGAACCGTAAGTCCTAGACGCTCGCTCTTGGCTGCATTCGATTCAGCTCGTGGCAGCCAGTCTAAAAAACACTATCTTGGACTTCTCTGCATGTTCTAAGGCAAATGTTTCTAAAGCTAATTCTTGAACCGTAAGTCCTAGACGCTCGATCTTGGCGGCATTCGTCTCAGCGCCTGGCAATTAGTATAGGAGCACTGTGTTTGACTTCTCTGGATGTTTCCCAGGCGAGTTATTGACAAGTAAATCCTAGACGCTCGATCTTGGTTATTTTCGCTTTCGCGGCTGGCAGTAAAAGAACCATGTTTCTGTGAATAACTCCTGAACCGTAAGTCCTAGACGCTCGCTCTTGGCTGCATTCGATTCAGCTCGTGGCAGCCAGTCTAAAAAACACTATCTTGGACTTCTCTGCATGTTTCCCAGGCGAGAAATTGGCAGCATGTTCAGAACCATGTTTCTGTGAATAACTCCTGAACCGTAAGTCCTAGACGCTCGCTCTTGGCTGCATTCGATTCAGCTCGTGGCAGCCAGTCTAAAAAACACTATCTTGGACTTCTCTGCATGTTTCCCAGGCGAGAAATTGGCAGCATGTTCAGAACCATGTTTCTGTGAATAACTCCTGAACCGTAAGTCCTAGACGCTCGCTCTTGGCTGCATTCGATTCAGCTCGTGGCAGCCAGTCTAAAAAACACTATCTTGGACTTCTCTGCATGTTTCCCAGGCGAGAAATTGGCAGCATGTTCAGAACCATGTTTCTGTGAATAACTCCTGAACCGTAAGTCCTAGACGCTCGCTCTTGGCTGCATTCGATTCAGCTCGTGGCAGCCAGTCTAAAAAACACTATCTTGGACTTCTCTGCATGTTTCCCAGGCGAGAAATTGGCAGCATGTTCAGAACCATGTTTCTGTGAATAACTCCTGAACCGTAAGTCCTAGACGCTCGCTCTTGGCTGCATTCGATTCAGCTCGTGGCAGCCAGTCTAAAAAACACTATCTTGGACTTCTCTGCATGTTTCCCAGGCGAGCAATTGGCAGCATGTTCAGAACCATGTTTCTGTGAATAACTCCTGAACCGTAAGTCCTAGACGCTCGCTCTTGGCTGCATTCGATTCAGCTCGTGGCAGCCAGTCTAAAAAACACTATCTTGGACTTCTCTGCATGTTTCCCAGGCGAGAAATTGGCAGCATGTTCAGAACCATGTTTCTGTGAATAACTCCTGAACCGTAAGTCCTAGACGCTCGATCTTGGCGGCATTCGTCTCAGCGCCTGGCAATTAGTATAGGAGCACTGTGTTTGACTTCTCTGGATGTTTCCCAGGCGAGTTATTGACAAGTAAATCCTAGACGCTCGATCTTGGTTATTTTCGCTTTCGCGGCTGGCAGTAAAAGAACCATGTTTCTGTGAATAACTCCTGAACCGTAAGTCCTAGACGCTCGCTCTTGGCTGCATTCGATTCAGCTCGTGGCAGCCAGTCTAAAAAACACTATCTTGGACTTCTCTGCATGTTTCCCAGGCGAGCAATTGGCAGCATGTTCAGAACCATGTTTCTGTGAATAACTCCTGAACCGTAAGTCCTAGACGCTCGCTCTTGGCTGCATTCGATTCAGCTCGTGGCAGCCAGTCTAAAAAACACTATCTTGGACTTCTCTGCATGTTCCTAAGGCAAATGTTTCTAAAGCTAATTCTTGAACCGTAAGTCCTAGACGCTCGATCTTGGCGGCATTCGTCTCAGCGCCTGGCAATTAGTATAGGAGCACTGTGTTTGACTTCTCTGGATGTTTCCCAGGCGAGTTATTGACAAGTAAATCCTAGACGCTCGATCTTGGTTATTTTCGCTTTCGCGGCTGGCAGTAAAAGAACCATGTTTCTGTGAATAACTCCTGAACCGTAAGTCCTAGACGCTCGCTCTTGGCTGCATTCGATTCAGCTCGTGGCAGCCAGTCTAAAAAACACTATCTTGGACTTCTCTGCATGTTTCCCAGGCGAGAAATTGGCAGCATGTTCAGAACCATGTTTCTGTGAATAACTCCTGAACCGTAAGTCCTAGACGCTCGCTCTTGGCTGCATTCGATTCAGCTCGTGGCAGCCAGTCTAAAAAACACTATCTTGGACTTCTCTGCATGTTTCCCAGGCGAGAAATTGGCAGCATGTTCAGAACCATGTTTCTGTGAATAACTCCTGAACCGTAAGTCCTAGACGCTCGCTCTTGGCTGCATTCGATTCAGCTCGTGGCAGCCAGTCTAAAAAACACTATCTTGGACTTCTCTGCATGTTTCCCAGGCGAGAAATTGGCAGCATGTTCAGAACCATGTTTCTGTGAATAACTCCTGAACCGTAAGTCCTAGACGCTCGCTCTTGGCTGCATTCGATTCAGCTCGTGGCAGCCAGTCTAAAAAACACTATCTTGGACTTCTCTGCATGTTTCCCAGGCGAGAAATTGGCAGCATGTTCAGAACCATGTTTCTGTGAATAACTCCTGAACCGTAAGTCCTAGACGCTCGCTCTTGGCTGCATTCGATTCAGCTCGTGGCAGCCAGTCTAAAAAACACTATCTTGGACTTCTCTGCATGTTTCCCAGGCGAGCAATTGGCAGCATGTTCAGAACCATGTTTCTGTGAATAACTCCTGAACCGTAAGTCCTAGACGCTCGCTCTTGGCTGCATTCGATTCAGCTCGTGGCAGCCAGTCTAAAAAACACTATCTTGGACTTCTCTGCATGTTTCCCAGGCGAGCAATTGGCAGCATGTTCAGAACCATGTTTCTGTGAATAACTCCTGAACCGTAAGTCCTAGACGCTCGCTCTTGGCTGCATTCGATTCAGCTCGTGGCAGCCAGTCTAAAAAACACTATCTTGGACTTCTCTGCATGTTTCCCAGGCGAGAAATTGGCAGCATGTTCAGAACCATGTTTCTGTGAATAACTCCTGAACCGTAAGTCCTAGACGCTCGCTCTTGGCTGCATTCGATTCAGCTCGTGGCAGCCAGTCTAAAAAACACTATCTTGGACTTCTCTGCATGTTTCCCAGGCGAGCAATTGGCAGCATGTTCAGAACCATGTTTCTGTGAATAACTCCTGAACCGTAAGTCACAGACGCTCGCTCTTGGCTGCATTCGATTCAGCTCGTGGCAGCCAGTCTAAAAAACACTATCTTGGACTTCTCTGCATGTTCCTAAGGCAAATGTTTCTAAAGCTAATTCTTGAACCGTAAGTCCTAGACGCTCGATCTTGGCGGCATTCGTCTCAGCGCCTGGCAATTAGTATAGGAGCACTGTGTTTGACTTCTCTGGATGTTTCCCAGGCGAGTTATTGACAAGTAAATCCTAGACGCTCGATCTTGGTTATTTTCGCTTTCGCGGCTGGCAGTAAAAGAACCATGTTTCTGTGAATAACTCCTGAACCGTAAGTCCTAGACGCTCGCTCTTGGCTGCATTCGATTCAGCTCGTGGCAGCCAGTCTAAAAAACACTATCTTGGACTTCTCTGCATGTTTCCCAGGCGAGCAATTGGCAGCATGTTCAGAACCATGTTTCTGTGAATAACTCCTGAACCGTAAGTCCTAGACGCTCGCTCTTGGCTGCATTCGATTCAGCTCGTGGCAGCCAGTCTAAAAAACACTATCTTGGACTTCTCTGCATGTTCCTAAGGCAAATGTTTCTAAAGCTAATTCTTGAACCGTAAGTCCTAGACGCTCGATCTTGGCGGCATTCGTCTCAGCGCCTGGCAATTAGTATAGGAGCACTGTGTTTGACTTCTCTGGATGTTTCCCAGGCGAGTTATTGACAAGTAAATCCTAGACGCTCGATCTTGGTTATTTTCGCTTTCGCGGCTGGCAGTAAAAGAACCATGTTTCTGTGAATAACTCCTGAACCGTAAGTCCTAGACGCTCGCTCTTGGCTGCATTCGATTCAGCTCGTGGCAGCCAGTCTAAAAAACACTATCTTGGACTTCTCTGCATGTTTCCAGGCGAGCAATTGGCAGCATGTTCAGAACCATGTTTCTGTGAATAACTCCTGAACCGTAAGTCCTAGACGCTCGCTCTTGGCTGCATTCGATTCAGCTCGTGGCAGCCAGTCTAAAAAACACTATCTTGGACTTCTCTGCATGTTTCCCAGGCGAGCAATTGGCAGCATGTTCAGAACCATGTTTCTGTGAATAACTCCTGAACCGTAAGTCACAGACGCTCGCTCTTGGCTGCTTTCGATTCAGCTCGTGGCAGCCAGTCTAAAAAACACTATCTTGGACTTCTCTGCATGTTCCTAAGGCAAATGTTTCTAAAGCTAATTCTTGAACCGTAAGTCCTAGACGCTCGATCTTGGCGGCATTCGTCTCAGCGCCTGGCAATTAGTATAGGAGCACTGTGTTTGACTTCTCTGGATGTTTCCCAGGCGAGTTATTGACAAGTAAATCCTAGACGCTCGATCTTGGTTATTTTCGCTTTCGCGGCTGGCAGTAAAAGAACCATGTTTCTGTGAATAACTCCTGAACCGTAAGTCCTAGACGCTCGCTCTTGGCTGCATTCGATTCAGCTCGTGGCAGCCAGTCTAAAAAACACTATCTTGGACTTCTCTGCATGTTTCCCAGGCGAGAAATTGGCAGCATGTTCAGAACCATGTTTCTGTGAATAACTCCTGAACCGTAAGTCCTAGACGCTCGATCTTGGCGGCATTCGTCTCAGCGCCTGGCAATTAGTATAGGAGCACTGTGTTTGACTTCTCTGGATGTTTCCCAGGCGAGTTATTGACAAGTAAATCCTAGACGCTCGATCTTGGTTATTTTCGCTTTCGCGGCTGGCAGTAAAAGAACCATGTTT
>NW_027462793.1:0-28341 GCF_050947455.1 Rhinoderma darwinii
ACTCTTGAACCGTAAGTCACAGACGCTCGCTCTTGGCTGCATTCGTTTCAGCTCGTGGCAGCCAGTCTAAAAAACACTATCTTGGACTTCTCTTGATGTTTCCCAGGCGAGCTATTGGCAGCATGTTCAGAACCACTGTTTCTGAGGCTAATTATTGAACCGTAAGTCTTAGACGCTCGATCTTGGCGGCATTCGTCTCAGCGCCTGTCAATTAGTATAGAAGCACTGTCTTTGACTTCTCTGGATGTTTCCCAGGCGAGCTATTGACAAGTAAATCCTAGACGCTCGATCTTGGTTATTTTCGCTTTCGCGGCTGGCAGCAAAGTTCAGAACCATGTTTCTGTGAATAACTCTTGAACCGTAAGTCACAGACGCTCGCTCTTGGCTGCATTCGTTTCAGCTCGTGGCAGCCAGTCTAAAAAACACAATCTTGGACTTCTCTGGATGTTTCCCAGGCGAGCTATTGGCAGCATGTTCAGAACCACTGTTTCTGAGGCTAATTCTTGAACCGTAAGTCATAGACGCTCGCACTTGGCGGCATTCGTCTCAGCGCCTGGCAATTAGTATAGAAGCACTGTTTCCCACTGTTTCTGAGGCTAATTCTTGAACCGTAAGTCATAGACGCTAGATCTTGGCGGCATTCGTCTCAGCGCCTGGCAATTAGTATAGAAGCACTGTTTCCCACTGTTTCTGAGGCTAATTCTTGAACCGTAAGTCATAGACGCTAGATCTTGGCGGCATTCGTCTCAGCGCCTGGCAATTAGTATAGAAGCACTGTCTTTGACTTCTCTGGATGTTTCCCAGGCGAGCTATTGACAAGTAAATCCTAGACGCTCGATCTTGGTTATTTTCGCTTTCGCGGCTGGCAGCAAAGTTCAGAACCATGTTTCTGTGAATAACTCTTGAACCGTAAGTCACAGACGCTCGCTCTTGGCTGCATTCGTTTCAGCTCGTGGCAGCCAGTCTAAAAAACACTATCTCGGACTTCTCTGGATGTTTCCCAGACGAGCTATTGGCAGCATGTTCAGAACCACTGTTTCTGAGGCTAATTCTTGAACCGTAAGTCATAGACGCTCGATCTTGGCGGCATTCGTCTCAGCGCCTGGCAATTAGTATAGAAGCACTGTCTTTGACTTCTCTGGATGTTTCCCAGGCGAGCTATTGACAAGTAAATCCTAGACGCTCGATCTTGGTTATTTTCGCTTTCGCGGCTGGCAGCAAAGTTCAGAACCATGTTTCTGTGAATAACTCTTGAACCGTTAGTCACAGACGCTCGCTCTTGGCTGCATTCGTTTCAGCTCGTGGCAGCCAGTCTAAAAAACACTATCTTGGACTTCTCTTGATGTTTCCCAGGCGAGCTATTGGCAGCATGTTCAGAACCACTGTTTCTGAGGCTAATTATTGAACCGTAAGTCTTAGACGCTCGATCTTGGCGGCATTCGTCTCAGCGCCTGGCAATTAGTATAGAATCACTGTTTCCCACTGTTTCTGAGGCTAATTCTTGAACCGTAAGTCATAGACGCTAGATCTTGGCGACATTCGTCTCAGCGCCTGGCAATTAGTATAGAAGCACGGTCTTTGACTTCTCTGGATGTTTCCCAGGCGAGCTATTGACAAGTAAATCCTAGACGCTCGATCTTGGTTATTTTCGCTTTCGCGGCTGGCAGCAAAGTTCAGAACCATGTTTCTGTGAATAACTCTTGAACCGTAAGTCACAGACGCTCGCTCTTGGCTGCATTCGTTTCAGCTCGTGGCAGCCAGTCTAAAAAACACAATCTTGGAACTCTCTGGATGTTTCCCAGGCGAGCTATTGGCAGCATGTTCAGAACCACTGTTTCTGAGGCTAATTCTTGAACCGTAAGTCATAAACGCTCGATCTTGGCGGCATTCGTCTCAGCGCCTGGCAATTAGTATAGAAGCACTGTTTCCCACTGTTTCTGAGGCTAATTCTTGAACCGTAAGTCATAGACGCTAGATCTTGGCGGCATTCGTCTCAGCGCCTGGCAATTAGTATAGAAGCACTGTATTTGACTTCTATGGATGTTTCCCAGGCGAGCTATTGACAAGTAAATCCTAGACGCTCGATCTTGGTTATTTTCGCTTTCGCGGCTGGCAGCAAAGTTCAGAACCATGTTTCTGTGAATAACTTTTGAACCGTAAGTCACAGACGCTCGCTCTTGGCTGCATTCGTTTCAGCTCGTGGCAGCCAGTCTAAAAAACACAATCTTGGACTTCTCTGGATGTTTCCCAGGCGAGCTATTGGCAGCATGTTCAGAACCACTGTTTCTGAGGCTAATTCTTGAACCGTAAGTCATAGACGCTTGATCTTGGCGGCATTCGTCTCAGCGCCTGGCAATTAGTATAGAAGCACTGTTTCCCACTGTATCTGAGGCTAATTCTTGAACCGTAAGTCATAGACGCTAGATCTTGGCGGCATTCGTCTCAGCGCCTGGCAATTAGTATAGAAGCACTGTCTTTGACTTCTCTGGATGTTTCCCAGGCGAGCTATTGACAAGTAAATCCTAGACGCTCGATCTTGGTTATTTTCGCTTTCGCGGCTGGCAGCAAAGTTCAGAACCATGTTTCTGTGAATAACTTTTGAACCGTAAGTCACAGACGCTCGCTCTTGGCTGCATTCGTTTCAGCTCGTGGCAGCCAGTCTAAAAAACACAATCTTGGACTTCTCTGGATGTTTCCCAGGCGAGCTATTGGCAGCATGTTCAGAACCACTGTTTCTTAGGCTAATTCTTGAACCGTAAGTCATAGACGCTCGATCTTGGCGGCATTCGTCTCAGCGCCTGGCAATTAGTATAGAAGCACTGTTTCCCACTGTTTCTGAGGCTAATTCTTGAACCGTAAGTCATAGACGCTAGATCTTGGCGGCATTCGTCTCAGCACCTGGCAATTAGTATAGAAGCACTGTCTTTGACTTCTCTGGATGTTTCCCAGGCGAGCTATTGACAAGTAAATCGTAGACGCTCGATCTTGGTTATTTTCGCTTTCGCGGCTGGCAGCAAAGTTCAGAACCATGTTTCTGTGAATAACTTTTGAACCGTAAGTCACAGACGCTCACTCTTGGCTGCATTCGTTTCAGCTCGTGGCAGCCAGTCTAAAAAACACTCTTTGACTTCTCTGGATGTTTCCCAGGCGAGCTATTGGCAGCATGTTCAGAACCACTGTTTCTGAGGCTAATTCTTGAACCGTAAGTCATAGACGCTCGATCTTGGCGGCATTCGTCTCAGCGCCTGGCAATTAGTATAGAAGCACTGTTTCCCACTGTTTCTGAGGCTAATTCTTGAACCGTAAGTCATAGACGCTCGATCTTGGCGGCATTCGTCTCAGCGCCTGTCAATTAGTATAGAAGCACTGTCTTTGACTTCTCTGGATGTTTCCCAGGCGAGCTACTGACAAGTAAATCCTAGACGCTCGATCTTGGTTATTTTCGCTTTCGCGGCTGGCAGCAAAGTTCAGAACCATGTTTCTGTGAATAACTCTTGAACCGTAAGTCACAGACGCTCGCTCTTGGCTGCATTCGTTTCAGCTCGTGGCAGCCAGTCTAAAAAACACAATCTTGGAACTCTCTGGATGTTTCCCAGGCGAGCTATTGGCAGCATGTTCAGAACCACTGTTTCTGAGGCTAATTCTTGAACCGTAAGTCATAAACGCTCGATCTTGGCGGCATTCGTCTCAGCGCCTGGCAATTAGTATAGAAGCACTGTTTCCCACTGTTTCTGAGGCTAATTCTTGAACCGTAAGTCATAGACGCTAGATCTTGGCGGCATTCGTCTCAGCGCCTGGCAATTAGTATAGAAGCACTGTATTTGACTTCTATGGATGTTTCCCAGGCGAGCTATTGACAAGTAAATCCTAGACGCTCGATCTTGGTTATTTTCGCTTTCGCGGCTGGCAGCAAAGTTCAGAACCATGTTTCTGTGAATAACTCTTGAACCGTAAGTCACAGACGCTCGCTCTTGGCTGCATTCGTTTCAGCTCGTGGCAGCCAGTCTAAAAAACACTATCTTGGACTTCTCTGGATGTTTCCCAGGAGAGCTATTGGCAGCATGTTCAGAACCACTGTTTCTGAGGCTAATTCTTGAACCGTAAGTCATAGACGCTCGATCTTGGCGGCATTCGTCTCAGCGCCTGGCAATTAGTATAGAAGCACTGTTTCCCACTGTTTCTGAGGCTAATTCTTGAACCGTAAGTCATAGACGCTAGATCTTGGCGGCATTCGTCTCAGCGCCTGGCAATTAGTATAGAAGCACTGTTTCCCATTGTTTCTGAGGCTAATTCTTGAACCGTAAGTCATAGACGCTCGATCTTGGCGGCATTCGTCTCAGCGCCTGGCAATTAGTATAGAAGCACTGTCTTTGACTTCTCTGGATGTTTCCCAGGCGAGCTATTGACAAGTAAATCCTAGACGCTCGATCTTGGTTATTTTCGCTTTCGCGGCTGGCAGCAAAGTTCAGAACCATGTTTCTGTGAATAACTCTTGAACCGTAAGTCACAGACGCTCGCTCTTGGCTGCATTCGCTTCAGCTCGTGGCAGCCAGTCTAAAAAACACTATCTTGGACTTCTCTGGATGTTTGCCAGGCGAGCTAATGGCAGCATGTTCAGAACCACTGTTTCTGAGGCTAATTCTTGAACCGTAAGTCATAGACGCTCGATCTTGGCGGCATTCGTCTCAGCGCCTGGCAATTAGTATAGAAGCACTGTATTTGACTTCTATGGATGTTTCCCAGGCGAGCTATTGACAAGTAAATCCTAGACGCTCGATCTTGGTTATTTTCGCTTTCGCGGCTGGCAGCAAAGTTCAGAACCATGTTTCTGTGAATAACTTTTGAACCGTAAGTCACAGACGCTCGCTCTTGGCTGCATTCGTTTCAGCTCGTGGCAGCCAGTCTAAAAAACACAATCTTGGACTTCTCTGGATGTTTCCCAGGCGAGCTATTGGCAGCATGTTCAGAACCACTGTTTCTGAGGCTAATTCTTGAACCGTAAGTCATAGACGCTCGATCTTGGCGGCATTCGTCTCAGCGCCTGGCAATTAGTATAGAAGCACTGTTTCCCACTGTTTCTGAGGCTAATTCTTGAACCGTAAGTCATAGACGCTAGATCTTGGCGGCATTCGTCTCAGCACCTGGCAATTAGTATAGAAGCACTGTCTTTGACTTCTCTGGATGTTTCCCAGGCGAGCTATTGACAAGTAAATCGTAGACGCTCGATCTTGGTTATTTTCGCTTTCGCGGCTGGCAGCAAAGTTCAGAACCATGTTTCTGTGAATAACTCTTGAACCGTAAGTCACAGACGCTCGCTCTTGGCTGCATTCATTTCAGCTCGTGGCAGCCAGTCTAAAAAACACAATCTTGGACTTCTCTGGATGTTTCCCAGACGAGCTATTGGCAGCATGTTCAGAACCACTGTTTCTGAGGCTAATTCTTGAACCGTAAGTCATAGACGCTCGCACTTGGCGGCATTCGTCTCAGCGCCTGGCAATTAGTATAGAAGCACTGTTTCCCATTGTTTCTGAGGCTAATTCTTGAACCGTAAGTCATAGACGCTCGATCTTGGCGGCATTCGTCTCAGCGCCTGGCAATTAGTATAGAAGCACTGTCTTTGACTTCTCTGGATGTTTCCCAGGCGAGCTATTGACAAGTAAATCGTAGACGCTCGATCTTGGTTATTTTCGCTTTCGCGGCTGGCAGCAAAGTTCAGAACCATGTTTCTGTGAATAACTTTTGAACCGTAAGTCACAGACGCTCGCTCTTGGCTGCATTTGTTTCAGCTCGTGGCAGCCAGTCTAAAAAACACAATCTTGGACTTCTCTGGATGTTTCCCAGGCGAGCTATTGGCAGCATGTTCAGAACCACTGTTTCTGAGGCTAATTCTTGAACCGTAAGTCATAGACGCTCGATCTTGGCGGCATTCGTCTCAGCGCCTGGCAATTAGTATAGAAGCACTGTTTCCCACTGTTTCTGAGGCTAATTCTTGAACCGTAAGTCATAGACGTTAGATCTTGGCGGCATTCGTCTCAGCACCTGGCAATTAGTATAGAAGCACTGTCTTTGACTTCTCTGGATGTTTCCCAGGCGAGCTATTGACAAGTAAATCGTAGACGCTCGATCTTGGTTATTTTCGCTTTCGCGGCTGGCAGCAAAGTTCAGAACCATGTTTCTGTGAATAACTTTTGAACCGTAAGTCACAGACGCTCGCTCTTGGCTGCATTTGTTTCAGCTCGTGGCAGCCAGTCTAAAAAACACAATCTTGGACTTCTCTGGATGTTTCCCAGGCGAGCTATTGGCAGCATGTTCAGAACCACTGTTTCTGAGGCTAATTCTTGAACCGTAAGTCATAGACGCTCGATCTTGGCGGCATTCGTCTCAGCGCCTGGCAATTAGTATAGAAGCACTGTTTCCCACTGTTTCTGAGGCTAATTCTTGAACCGTAAGTCATAGACGTTAGATCTTGGCGGCATTCGTCTCAGCACCTAGCAATTAGTATAGAAGCACTGTCTTTGACTTCTCTGGATGTTTCCCAGGCGAGCTATTGACAAGTAAATCGTAGACGCTCGATCTTGGTTATTTTCGCTTTCGCGGCTGGCAGCAAAGTTCAGAACCATGTTTCTGTGAATAACTTTTGAACCGTAAGTCACAGACGCTCGCTCTTGGCTGCATTCGTTTCAGCTCGTGGCAGCCAGTCTAAAAAACACTCTTTGACTTCTCTGGATGTTTCCCAGGCGAGCTATTGGCAGCATGTTCAGAACCACTGTTTCTGAGGCTAATTCTTGAACCGTAAGTCATAGACGCTCGATCTTGGCGGCATTCGTCTCAGCGCCTGGCAATTAGTATAGAAGCACTGTATTTGACTTCTATGGATGTTTCCCAGGCGAGCTATTGACAAGTAAATCCTAGACGCTCGATCTTGGTTATTTTCGCTTTCGCGGCTGGCAGCAAAGTTCAGAACCATGTTTCTGTGAATAACTTTTGAACCGTAAGTCACAGACGCTCGCTCTTGGCTGCATTCGTTTCAGCTCGTGGCAGCCAGTCTAAAAAACACAATCTTGGACTTCTCTGGATGTTTCCCAGGCGAGCTATTGGCAGCATGTTCAGAACCACTGTTTCTGAGGCTAATTCTTGAACCGTAAGTCATAGACGCTCGATCTTGGCGGCATTCGTCTCAGCGCCTGGCAATTAGTATAGAAGCACTGTTTCCCACTGTTTCTGAGGCTAATTCTTGAACCGTAAGTCATAGACGCTAGATCTTGGCGGCATTCGTCTCAGCACCTGGCAATTAGTATAGAAGCACTGTCTTTGACTTCTCTGGATGTTTCCCAGGCGAGCTATTGACAAGTAAATCGTAGACGCTCGATCTTGGTTATTTTCGCTTTCGCGGCTGGCAGCAAAGTTCAGAACCATGTTTCTGTGAATAACTCTTGAACCGTAAGTCACAGACGCTCGCTCTTGGCTGCATTCATTTCAGCTCGTGGCAGCCAGTCTAAAAAACACAATCTTGGACTTCTCTGGATGTTTCCCAGACGAGCTATTGGCAGCATGTTCAGAACCACTGTTTCTGAGGCTAATTCTTGAACCGTAAGTCATAGACGCTCGCACTTGGCGGCATTCGTCTCAGCGCCTGGCAATTAGTATAGAAGCACTGTTTCCCATTGTTTCTGAGGCTAATTCTTGAACCGTAAGTCATAGACGCTCGATCTTGGCGGCATTCGTCTCAGCGCCTGGCAATTAGTATAGAAGCACTGTCTTTGACTTCTCTGGATGTTTCCCAGGCGAGCTATTGACAAGTAAATCGTAGACGCTCGATCTTGGTTATTTTCGCTTTCGCGGCTGGCAGCAAAGTTCAGAACCATGTTTCTGTGAATAACTTTTGAACCGTAAGTCACAGACGCTCGCTCTTGGCTGCATTTGTTTCAGCTCGTGGCAGCCAGTCTAAAAAACACAATCTTGGACTTCTCTGGATGTTTCCCAGGCGAGCTATTGGCAGCATGTTCAGAACCACTGTTTCTGAGGCTAATTCTTGAACCGTAAGTCATAGACGCTCGATCTTGGCGGCATTCGTCTCAGCGCCTGGCAATTAGTATAGAAGCACTGTTTCCCACTGTTTCTGAGGCTAATTCTTGAACCGTAAGTCATAGACGTTAGATCTTGGCGGCATTCGTCTCAGCACCTGGCAATTAGTATAGAAGCACTGTCTTTGACTTCTCTGGATGTTTCCCAGGCGAGCTATTGACAAGTAAATCGTAGACGCTCGATCTTGGTTATTTTCGCTTTCGCGGCTGGCAGCAAAGTTCAGAACCATGTTTCTGTGAATAACTTTTGAACCGTAAGTCACAGACGCTCGCTCTTGGCTGCATTTGTTTCAGCTCGTGGCAGCCAGTCTAAAAAACACAATCTTGGACTTCTCTGGATGTTTCCCAGGCGAGCTATTGGCAGCATGTTCAGAACCACTGTTTCTGAGGCTAATTCTTGAACCGTAAGTCATAGACGCTCGATCTTGGCGGCATTCGTCTCAGCGCCTGGCAATTAGTATAGAAGCACTGTTTCCCACTGTTTCTGAGGCTAATTCTTGAACCGTAAGTCATAGACGTTAGATCTTGGCGGCATTCGTCTCAGCACCTAGCAATTAGTATAGAAGCACTGTCTTTGACTTCTCTGGATGTTTCCCAGGCGAGCTATTGACAAGTAAATCGTAGACGCTCGATCTTGGTTATTTTCGCTTTCGCGGCTGGCAGCAAAGTTCAGAACCATGTTTCTGTGAATAACTTTTGAACCGTAAGTCACAGACGCTCGCTCTTGGCTGCATTCGTTTCAGCTCGTGGCAGCCAGTCTAAAAAACACTCTTTGACTTCTCTGGATGTTTCCCAGGCGAGCTATTGGCAGCATGTTCAGAACCACTGTTTCTGAGGCTAATTCTTGAACCGTAAGTCATAGACGCTCGATCTTGGCGGCATTCGTCTCAGCGCCTGGCAATTAGTATAGAAGCACTGTTTCCCACTGTTTCTGAGGCTAATTCTTGAACCGTAAGTCATAGACGCTCGATCTTGGCGGCATTCGTCTCAGCGCCTGTCAATTAGTATGGAAGCACTGTCTTTGACTTCTCTGGATGTTTCCCAGGCGAGCTATTGACAAGTAAATCCTAGACGCTCGATCTTGGTTATTTTCGCTTTCGCGGCTGGCAGCAAAGTTCAGAACCATGTTTCTGTGAATAACTCTTGAACCGTAAGTCACAGACGCTCGCTCTTGGCTGCATTCGTTTCAGCTCGTGGCAGCCAGTCTAAAAAACACTATCTTGGACTTCTCTTGATGTTTCCCAGGCGAGCTATTGGCAGCATGTTCAGAACCACTGTTTCTGAGGCTAATTATTGAACCGTAAGTCTTAGACGCTCGATCTTGGCGGCATTCGTCTCAGCGCCTGTCAATTAGTATAGAAGCACTGTCTTTGACTTCTCTGGATGTTTCCCAGGCGAGCTATTGACAAGTAAATCCTAGACGCTCGATCTTGGTTATTTTCGCTTTCGCGGCTGGCAGCAAAGTTCAGAACCATGTTTCTGTGAATAACTCTTGAACCGTAAGTCACAGACGCTCGCTCTTGGCTGCATTCGTTTCAGCTCGTGGCAGCCAGTCTAAAAAACACAATCTTGGACTTCTCTGGATGTTTCCCAGGCGAGCTATTGGCAGCATGTTCAGAACCACTGTTTCTGAGGCTAATTCTTGAACCGTAAGTCATAGACGCTCGCACTTGGCGGCATTCGTCTCAGCGCCTGGCAATTAGTATAGAAGCACTGTTTCCCACTGTTTCTGAGGCTAATTCTTGAACCGTAAGTCATAGACGCTAGATCTTGGCGGCATTCGTCTCAGCGCCTGGCAATTAGTATAGAAGCACTGTCTTTGACTTCTCTGGATGTTTCCCAGGCGAGCTATTGACAAGTAAATCCTAGACGCTCGATCTTGGTTATTTTCGCTTTCGCGGCTGGCAGCAAAGTTCAGAACCATGTTTCTGTGAATAACTCTTGAACCGTAAGTCACAGACGCTCGCTCTTGGCTGCATTCGTTTCAGCTCGTGGCAGCCAGTCTAAAAAACACAATCTTGGACTTCTCTGGATGTTTCCCAGGCGAGCTATTGGCAGCATGTTCAGAACCACTGTTTCTGAGGCTAATTCTTGAACCGTAAATCATAGACGCTCGCACTTGGCGGCATTCGTCTCAGCGCCTGGCAATTAGTATAGAAGCACTGTTTCCCACTGTTTCTGAGGCTAATTCTTGAACCGTAAGTCATAGACGCTAGATCTTGGCGGCATTCGTCTCAGCGCCTGGCAATTAGTATAGAAGCACTGTCTTTGACTTCTCTAGATGTTTCCCAGGCGAGCTATTGACAAGTAAATCCTAGAAGCTCGATATTGGTTATTTTCGCTTTCGCGGCTGGCAGCAAAGTTCAGAACCATGTTTCTGTGAATAACTCTTGAACCGTAAGTCACAGACGCTCGCTCTTGGCTGCATTCGTTTCAGCTCGTGGCAGCCAGTCTAAAAAACACAATCTTGGACTTCTCTGGATGTTTCCCAGGCGAGCTATTGGCAGCATGTTCAGAACCACTGTTTCTGAGGCTAATTCTTGAACCGTAAGTCATAGACGCTCGCACTTGGCGGCATTCGTCTCAGCGCCTGGCAATTAGTATAGAAGCACTGTTTCCCACTGTTTCTGAGGCTAATTCTTGAACCGTAAGTCATAGACGCTAGATCTTGGCGGCATTCGTCTCAGCGCCTGGCAATTAGTATAGAAGCACTGTCTTTGACTTCTCTAGATGTTTCCCAGGCGAGCTATTGACAAGTAAATCCTAGAAGCTCGATCTTGGTTATTTTCGCTTTCGCGGCTGGCAGCAAAGTTCAGAACCATGTTTCTGTGAATAACTCTTGAACCGTAAGTCACAGACGCTCGCTCTTGGCTGCATTCGTTTCAGCTCGTGGCAGCCAGTCTAAAAAACACTATCTTGGACTTCTCTTGATGTTTCCCAGGCGAGCTATTGGCAGCATGTTCAGAACCACTGTTTCTGAGGCTAATTATTGAACCGTAAGTCTTAGACGCTCGATCTTGGCGGCATTCGTCTCAGCGCCTGTCAATTAGTATAGAAGCACTGTCTTTGACTTCTCTGGATGTTTCCCAGGCGAGCTATTGACAAGTAAATCCTAGACGCTCGATCTTGGTTATTTTCGCTTTCGCGGCTAGCAGCAAAGTTCAGAACCATGTTTCTGTGAATAACTCTTGAACCGTAAGTCACAGACGCTCGCTCTTGGCTGCATTCGTTTCAGCTCGTGGCAGCCAGTCTAAAAAACACAATCTTGGACTTCTCTGGATGTTTCCCAGGCGAGCTATTGGCAGCATGTTCAGAACCACTGTTTCTTAGGCTAATTCTTGAACCGTAAGTCATAGACGCTCGCACTTGGCGGCATTCGTCTCAGCGCCTGGCAATTAGTATAGAAGCACTGTTTCCCACTGTTTCTGAGGCTAATTCTTGAACCGTAAGTCATAGACGCTAGATCTTGGCGGCATTCGTCTCAGCGCCTGGCAATTAGTATAGAAGCACTGTCTTTGACTTCTCTGGATGTTTCCCAGGCGAGCTATTGACAAGTAAATCCTAGACGCTCGATCTTGGTTATTTTCGCTTTCGCGGCTGGCAGCAAAGTTCAGAACCATGTTTCTGTGAATAACTCTTGAACCGTTAGTCACAGACGCTCGCTCTTGGCTGCATTCGTTTCAGCTCGTGGCAGCCAGTCTAAAAAACACTATCTTGGACTTCTCTTGATGTTTCCCAGGCGAGCTATTGGCAGCATGTTCAGAACCACTGTTTCTGAGGCTAATTATTGAACCGTAAGTCTTAGACGCTCGATCTTGGCGGCATTCGTCTCAGCGCCTGGCAATTAGTATAGAAGCACTGTCTTTGACTTCTCTGGATGTTTCCCAGGCGAGCTATTGACAAGTAAATCCTAGACGCTCGATCTTGGTTATTTTCGCTTTCGCGGCTGGCAGCAAAGTTCAGAACCATGTTTCTGTGAATAACTCTTGAACCGTAAGTCACAGACGCTCGCTCTTGGCTGCATTCGTTTCAGCTCGTGGCAGCCAGTCTAAAAAACACAATCTTGGACTTCTCTGGATGTTTCCCAGGCGAGCTATTGGCAGCATGTTCAGAACCACTGTTTCTGAGGCTAATTCTTGAACCGTAAGTCATAGACGCTCGATCTTGGCGGCATTCGTCTCAGCGCCTGGCAATTAGTATAGAATCACTGTTTCCCACTGTTTCTGAGGCTAATTCTTGAACCGTAAGTCATAGACGCTAGATCTTGGCGACATTCGTCTCAGCGCCTGGCAATTAGTATAGAAGCACGGTCTTTGACTTCTCTGGATGTTTCCCAGGCGAGCTATTGACAAGTAAATCCTAGACGCTCGATCTTGGTTATTTTCGCTTTCGCGGCTGGCAGCAAAGTTCAGAACCATGTTTCTGTGAATAACTCTTGAACCGTAAGTCACAGACGCTCGCTCTTGGCTGCATTCGTTTCAGCTCGTGGCAGCCAGTCTAAAAAACACAATCTTGGACTTCTCTGGATGTTTCCCAGGCGAGCTATTGGCAGCATGTTCAGAACCACTGTTTCTGAGGCTAATTCTTGAACCGTAAGTCATAGACGCTTGATCTTGGCGGCATTCGTCTCAGCGCCTGGCAATTAGTATAGAAGCACTGTTTCCCACTGTTTCTGAGGCTAATTCTTGAACCGTAAGTCATAGACGCTAGATCTTGGCGGCATTCGTCTCAGCGCCTGGCAATTAGTATAGAAGCACTGTCTTTGACTTCTCTGGATGTTTCCCAGGCGAGCTATTGACAAGTAAATCCTAGACGCTCGATCTTGGTTATTTTCGCTTTCGCGGCTGGCAGCAAAGTTCAGAACCATGTTTCTGTGAATAACTTTTGAACCGTAAGTCACAGACGCTCACTCTTGGCTGCATTCGTTTCAGCTCGTGGCAGCCAGTCTAAAAAACACTCTTTGACCTCTCTGGATGTTTCCCAGGCGAGCTATTGGCAGCATGTTCAGAACCACTGTTTCTGAGGCTAATTCTTGAACCGTAAGTCATAGACGCTCGATCTTGGCGGCATTCGTCTCAGCGCCTGGCAATTAGTATAGAAGCACTGTTTCCCACTGTTTCTGAGGCTAATTCTTGAACCGTAAGTCATAGACGCTCGATCTTGGCGGCATTCGTCTCAGCGCCTGTCAATTAGTATAGAAGCACTGTCTTTGACTTCTCTGGATGTTTCCCAGGCGAGCTATTGACAAGTAAATCTCCTAGACGCTCGATCTTGGTTATTTTCGCTTTCGCGGCTGGCAGCAAAGTTCAGAACCATGTTTCTGTGAATAACTCTTGAACCGTAAGTCACAGACGCTCGCTCTTGGCTGCATTCGTTTCAGCTCGTGGCAGCCAGTCTAAAAAACACTATCTTGGACTTCTCTGGATGTTTCCCAGGCGAGCTATTGGCAGCATGTTCAGAACCACTGTTTCTGAGGCTAATTCTTGAACCGTAAGTCATAGACGCTCGATCTTGGCGGCATTCGTCTCAGCGCCTGGCAATTAGTATAGAAGCACTGTTTCCCACTGTTTCTGAGGCTAATTCTTGAACCGTAAGTCATAGACGCTAGATCTTGGCGGCATTCGTCTCAGCACCTGGCAATTAGTATAGAAGCACTGTCTTTGACTTCTCTGGATGTTTCCCAGGCGAGCTATTGACAAGTAAATCGTAGACGCTCGATCTTGGTTATTTTCGCTTTCGCGGCTGGCAGCAAAGTTCAGAACCATGTTTCTGTGAATAACTTTTGAACCGTAAGTCACAGACGCTCGCTCTTGGCTGCATTCGTTTCAGCTCGTGGCAGCCAGTCTAAAAAACACTCTTTGACTTCTCTGGATGTTTCCCAGGCGAGCTATTGGCAGCATGTTCAGAACCACTGTTTCTGAGGCTAATTCTTGAACCGTAAGTCATAGACGCTCGATCTTGGCGGCATTCGTCTCAGCGCCTGGCAATTAGTATAGAAGCACTGTTTCCCACTGTTTCTGAGGCTAATTCTTGAACCGTAAGTCATAGACGCTCGATCTTGGCGGCATTCGTCTCAGCGCCTGTCAATTAGTGTAGAAGCACTGTCTTTGACTTCTCTGGATGTTTCCCAGGCGAGCTATTGACAAGTAAATCCTAGACGCTCGATCTTGGTTATTTTCGCTTTCGCGGCTGGCAGCAAAGTTCAGAACCATGTTTCTGTGAATAACTCTTGAACCGTAAGTCACAGACGCTCGCTCTTGGCTGCATTCATTTCAGCTCGTGGCAGCCAGTCTAAAAAACACAATCTTGGACTTCTCTGGATGTTTCCCAGACGAGCTATTGGCAGCATGTTCAGAACCACTGTTTCTGAGGCTAATTCTTGAACCGTAAGTCATAGACGCTCGCACTTGGCGGCATTCGTCTCAGCGCCTGGCAATTAGTATAGAAGCACTGTTTCCCATTGTTTCTGAGGCTAATTCTTGAACCGTAAGTCATAGACGCTCGATCTTGGCGGCATTCGTCTCAGCGCCTGGCAATTAGTATAGAAGCACTGTCTTTGACTTCTCTGGATGTTTCCCAGGCGAGCTATTGACAAGTAAATCCTAGACGCTCGATCTTGGTTATTTTCGCTTTCGCGGCTGGCAGCAAAGTTCAGAACCATGTTTCTGTGAATAACTCTTGAACCGTAAGTCACAGACGCTCGCTCATGGCTGCATTCGCTTCAGCTCGTGGCAGCCAGTCTAAAAAACACTATCTTGGACTTCTCTGGATGTTTCCCAGGCGAGCTAATGGCAGCATGTTCAGAACCACTGTTTCTGAGGCTAATTCTTGAACCGTAAGTCATAGACGCTCGATCTTGGCGGCATTCGTCTCAGCGCCTGGCAATTAGTATAGAAGCACTGTATTTGACTTCTATGGATGTTTCCCAGGCGAGCTATTGACAAGTAAATCCTAGACGCTCGATCTTGGTTATTTTCGCTTTCGCGGCTGGCAGCAAAGTTCAGAACCATGTTTCTGTGAATAACTTTTGAACCGTAAGTCACAGACGCTCGCTCTTGGCTGCATTCGTTTCAGCTCGTGGCAGCCAGTCTAAAAAACACAATCTTGGACTTCTCTGGATGTTTCCCAGGCGAGCTATTGGCAGCATGTTCAGAACCACTGTTTCTGAGGCTAATTCTTGAACCGTAAGTCATAGACGCTCGATCTTGGCGGCATTCGTCTCAGCGCCTGGCAATTAGTATAGAAGCACTGTTTCCCACTGTTTCTGAGGCTAATTCTTGAACCGTAAGTCATAGACGCTAGATCTTGGCGGCATTCGTCTCAGCACCTGGCAATTAGTATAGAAGCACTGTCTTTGACTTCTCTGGATGTTTCCCAGGCGAGCTATTGACAAGTAAATCGTAGACGCTCGATCTTGGTTATTTTCGCTTTCGCGGCTGGCAGCAAAGTTCAGAACCATGTTTCTGTGAATAACTCTTGAACCGTAAGTCACAGACGCTCGCTCTTGGCTGCATTCATTTCAGCTCGTGGCAGCCAGTCTAAAAAACACAATCTTGGACTTCTCTGGATGTTTCCCAGACGAGCTATTGGCAGCATGTTCAGAACCACTGTTTCTGAGGCTAATTCTTGAACCGTAAGTCATAGACGCTCGCACTTGGCGGCATTCGTCTCAGCGCCTGGCAATTAGTATAGAAGCACTGTTTCCCATTGTTTCTGAGGCTAATTCTTGAACCGTAAGTCATAGACGCTCGATCTTGGCGGCATTCGTCTCAGCGCCTGGCAATTAGTATAGAAGCACTGTCTTTGACTTCTCTGGATGTTTCCCAGGCGAGCTATTGACAAGTAAATCGTAGACGCTCGATCTTGGTTATTTTCGCTTTCGCGGCTGGCAGCAAAGTTCAGAACCATGTTTCTGTGAATAACTTTTGAACCGTAAGTCACAGACGCTCGCTCTTGGCTGCATTTGTTTCAGCTCGTGGCAGCCAGTCTAAAAAACACAATCTTGGACTTCTCTGGATGTTTCCCAGGCGAGCTATTGGCAGCATGTTCAGAACCACTGTTTCTGAGGCTAATTCTTGAACCGTAAGTCATAGACGCTCGATCTTGGCGGCATTCGTCTCAGCGCCTGGCAATTAGTATAGAAGCACTGTTTCCCACTGTTTCTGAGGCTAATTCTTGAACCGTAAGTCATAGACGTTAGATCTTGGCGGCATTCGTCTCAGCACCTGGCAATTAGTATAGAAGCACTGTCTTTGACTTCTCTGGATGTTTCCCAGGCGAGCTATTGACAAGTAAATCGTAGACGCTCGATCTTGGTTATTTTCGCTTTCGCGGCTGGCAGCAAAGTTCAGAACCATGTTTCTGTGAATAACTTTTGAACCGTAAGTCACAGACGCTCGCTCTTGGCTGCATTTGTTTCAGCTCGTGGCAGCCAGTCTAAAAAACACAATCTTGGACTTCTCTGGATGTTTCCCAGGCGAGCTATTGGCAGCATGTTCAGAACCACTGTTTCTGAGGCTAATTCTTGAACCGTAAGTCATAGACGCTCGATCTTGGCGGCATTCGTCTCAGCGCCTGGCAATTAGTATAGAAGCACTGTTTCCCACTGTTTCTGAGGCTAATTCTTGAACCGTAAGTCATAGACGTTAGATCTTGGCGGCATTCGTCTCAGCACCTAGCAATTAGTATAGAAGCACTGTCTTTGACTTCTCTGGATGTTTCCCAGGCGAGCTATTGACAAGTAAATCGTAGACGCTCGATCTTGGTTATTTTCGCTTTCGCGGCTGGCAGCAAAGTTCAGAACCATGTTTCTGTGAATAACTTTTGAACCGTAAGTCACAGACGCTCGCTCTTGGCTGCATTCGTTTCAGCTCGTGGCAGCCAGTCTAAAAACACTCTTTGACTTCTCTGGATGTTTCCCAGGCGAGCTATTGGCAGCATGTTCAGAACCACTGTTTCTGAGGCTAATTCTTGAACCGTAAGTCATAGACGCTCGATCTTGGCGGCATTCGTCTCAGCGCCTGGCAATTAGTATAGAAGCACTGTTTCCCACTGTTTCTGAGGCTAATTCTTGAACCGTAAGTCATAGACGCTCGATCTTGGCGGCATTCGTCTCAGCGCCTGTCAATTAGTATGGAAGCACTGTCTTTGACTTCTCTGGATGTTTCCCAGGCGAGCTATTGACAAGTAAATCCTAGACGCTCGATCTTGGTTATTTTCGCTTTCGCGGCTGGCAGCAAAGTTCAGAACCATGTTTCTGTGAATAACTCTTGAACCGTAAGTCACAGACGCTCGCTCTTGGCTGCATTCGTTTCAGCTCGTGGCAGCCAGTCTAAAAAACACAATCTTGGACTTCTCTGGATGTTTCCCAGGCGAGCTATTGGCAGCATGTTCAGAACCACTGTTTCTGAGGCTAATTCTTGAACCGTAAGTCATAGACGCTCGCACTTGGCGGCATTCGTCTCAGCGCCTGGCAATTAGTATAGAAGCACTGTTTCCCACTGTTTCTGAGGCTAATTCTTGAACCGTAAGTCATAGACGCTAGATCTTGGCGGCATTCGTCTCAGCGCCTGGCAATTAGTATAGAAGCACTGTCTTTGACTTCTCTGGATGTTTCCCAGGCGAGCTATTGACAAGTAAATCCTAGACGCTCGATCTTGGTTATTTTCGCTTTCGCGGCTGGCAGCAAAGTTCAGAACCATGTTTCTGTGAATAACTCTTGAACCGTAAGTCACAGACGCTCGCTCTTGGCTGCATTCGTTTCAGCTCGTGGCAGCCAGTCTAAAAAACACTATCTTGGACTTCTCTTGATGTTTCCCAGGCGAGCTATTGGCAGCATGTTCAGAACCACTGTTTCTGAGGCTAATTATTGAACCGTAAGTCTTAGACGCTCGATCTTGGCGGCATTCGTCTCAGCGCCTGTCAATTAGTATAGAAGCACTGTCTTTGACTTCTCTGGATGTTTCCCAGGCGAGCTATTGACAAGTAAATCCTAGACGCTCGATCTTGGTTATTTTCGCTTTCGCGGCTGGCAGCAAAGTTCAGAACCATGTTTCTGTGAATAACTCTTGAACCGTAAGTCACAGACGCTCGCTCTTGGCTGCATTCGTTTCAGCTCGTGGCAGCCAGTCTAAAAAACACAATCTTGGACTTCTCTGGATGTTTCCCAGGCGAGCTATTGGCAGCATGTTCAGAACCACTGTTTCTGAGGCTAATTCTTGAACCGTAAGTCATAGACGCTCGCACTTGGCGGCATTCGTCTCAGCGCCTGGCAATTAGTATAGAAGCACTGTTTCCCACTGTTTCTGAGGCTAATTCTTGAACCGTAAGTCATAGACGCTAGATCTTGGCGGCATTCGTCTCAGCGCCTGGCAATTAGTATAGAAGCACTGTCTTTGACTTCTCTGGATGTTTCCCAGGCGAGCTATTGACAAGTAAATCCTAGACGCTCGATCTTGGTTATTTTCGCTTTCGCGGCTGGCAGCAAAGTTCAGAACCATGTTTCTGTGAATAACTCTTGAACCGTAAGTCACAGACGCTCGCTCTTGGCTGCATTCGTTTCAGCTCGTGGCAGCCAGTCTAAAAAACACAATCTTGGACTTCTCTGGATGTTTCCCAGGCGAGCTATTGGCAGCATGTTCAGAACCACTGTTTCTGAGGCTAATTCTTGAACCGTAAATCATAGACGCTCGCACTTGGCGGCATTCGTCTCAGCGCCTGGCAATTAGTATAGAAGCACTGTTTCCCACTGTTTCTGAGGCTAATTCTTGAACCGTAAGTCATAGACGCTAGATCTTGGCGGCATTCGTCTCAGCGCCTGGCAATTAGTATAGAAGCACTGTCTTTGACTTCTCTAGATGTTTCCCAGGCGAGCTATTGACAAGTAAATCCTAGAAGCTCGATCTTGGTTATTTTCGCTTTCGCGGCTGGCAGCAAAGTTCAGAACCATGTTTCTGTGAATAACTCTTGAACCGTAAGTCACAGACGCTCGCTCTTGGCTGCATTCGTTTCAGCTCGTGGCAGCCAGTCTAAAAAACACAATCTTGGACTTCTCTGGATGTTTCCCAGGCGAGCTATTGGCAGCATGTTCAGAACCACTGTTTCTGAGGCTAATTCTTGAACCGTAAGTCATAGACGCTCGCACTTGGCGGCATTCGTCTCAGCGCCTGGCAATTAGTATAGAAGCACTGTTTCCCACTGTTTCTGAGGCTAATTCTTGAACCGTAAGTCATAGACGCTAGATCTTGGCGGCATTCGTCTCAGCGCCTGGCAATTAGTATAGAAGCACTGTCTTTGACTTCTCTAGATGTTTCCCAGGCGAGCTATTGACAAGTAAATCCTAGAAGCTCGATCTTGGTTATTTTCGCTTTCGCGGCTGGCAGCAAAGTTCAGAACCATGTTTCTGTGAATAACTCTTGAACCGTAAGTCACAGACGCTCGCTCTTGGCTGCATTCGTTTCAGCTCGTGGCAGCCAGTCTAAAAAACACTATCTTGGACTTCTCTTGATGTTTCCCAGGCGAGCTATTGGCAGCATGTTCAGAACCACTGTTTCTGAGGCTAATTATTGAACCGTAAGTCTTAGACGCTCGATCTTGGCGGCATTCGTCTCAGCGCCTGTCAATTAGTATAGAAGCACTGTCTTTGACTTCTCTGGATGTTTCCCAGGCGAGCTATTGACAAGTAAATCCTAGACGCTCGATCTTGGTTATTTTCGCTTTCGCGGCTAGCAGCAAAGTTCAGAACCATGTTTCTGTGAATAACTCTTGAACCGTAAGTCACAGACGCTCGCTCTTGGCTGCATTCGTTTCAGCTCGTGGCAGCCAGTCTAAAAAGCACAATCTTGGACTTCTCTGGATGTTTCCCAGGCGAGCTATTGGCAGCATGTTCAGAACCACTGTTTCTTAGGCTAATTCTTGAACCGTAAGTCATAGACGCTCGCACTTGGCGGCATTCGTCTCAGCGCCTGGCAATTAGTATAGAAGCACTGTTTCCCACTGTTTCTGAGGCTAATTCTTGAACCGTAAGTCATAGACGCTAGATCTTGGCGGCATTCGTCTCAGCGCCTGGCAATTAGTATAGAAGCACTGTCTTTGACTTCTCTGGATGTTTCCCAGGCGAGCTATTGACAAGTAAATCCTAGACGCTCGATCTTGGTTATTTTCGCTTTCGCGGCTGGCAGCAAAGTTCAGAACCATGTTTCTGTGAATAACTCTTGAACCGTTAGTCACAGACGCTCGCTCTTGGCTGCATTCGTTTCAGCTCGTGGCAGCCAGTCTAAAAAACACTATCTTGGACTTCTCTTGATGTTTCCCAGGCGAGCTATTGGCAGCATGTTCAGAACCACTGTTTCTGAGGCTAATTATTGAACCGTAAGTCTTAGACGCTCGATCTTGGCGGCATTCGTCTCAGCGCCTGGCAATTAGTATAGAAGCACTGTCTTTGACTTCTCTGGATGTTTCCCAGGCGAGCTATTGACAAGTAAATCCTAGACGCTCGATCTTGGTTATTTTCGCTTTCGCGGCTGGCAGCAAAGTTCAGAACCATGTTTCTGTGAATAACTCTTGAACCGTAAGTCACAGACGCTCGCTCTTGGCTGCATTCGTTTCAGCTCGTGGCAGCCAGTCTAAAAAACACAATCTTGGACTTCTCTGGATGTTTCCCAGGCGAGCTATTGGCAGCATGTTCAGAACCACTGTTTCTGAGGCTAATTCTTGAACCGTAAGTCATAAACGCTCGATCTTGGCGGCATTCGTCTCAGCGCCTGGCAATTAGTATAGAAGCACTGTTTCCCACTGTTTCTGAGGCTAATTCTTGAACCGTAAGTCATAGACGCTAGATCTTGGCGGCATTCGTCTCAGCGCCTGGCAATTAGTATAGAAGCACTGTATTTGACTTCTATGGATGTTTCCCAGGCGAGCTATTGACAAGTAAATCCTAGACGCTCGATCTTGGTTATTTTCGCTTTCGCGGCTGGCAGCAAAGTTCAGAACCATGCTTCTGTGAATAACTTTTGAACCGTAAGTCACAGACGCTCGCTCTTGGCTGCATTCGTTTCAGCTCGTGGCAGCCAGTCTAAAAAACACAATCTTGGACTTCTCTGGATGTTTCCCAGGCGAGCTATTGGCAGCATGTTCAGAACCACTGTTTCTGAGGCTAATTCTTGAACCGTAAGTCATAGACGCTTGATCTTGGCGGCATTCGTCTCAGCGCCTGGCAATTAGTATAGAAGCACTGTTTCCCACTGTTTCTGAGGCTAATTCTTGAACCGTAAGTCATAGACGCTAGATCTTGGCGGCATTCGTCTCAGCGCCTGGCAATTAGTATAGAAGCACTGTCTTTGACTTCTCTGGATGTTTCCCAGGCGAGCTATTGACAAGTAAATCCTAGACGCTCGATCTTGGTTATTTTCGCTTTCGCGGCTGGCAGCAAAGTTCAGAACCATGTTTCTGTGAATAACTTTTGAACCGTAAGTCACAGACGCTCGCTCTTGGCTGCATTCGTTTCAGCTCGTGGCAGCCAGTCTAAAAAACACAATCTTGGACTTCTCTGGATGTTTCCCAGGCGAGCTATTGGCAGCATGTTCAGAACCACTGTTTCTGAGGCTAATTCTTGAACCGTAAGTCATAGACGCTCGATCTTGGCGGCATTCGTCTCAGCGCCTGGCAATTAGTATAGAAGCACTGTTTCCCACTGTTTCTGAGGCTAATTCTTGAACCGTAAGTCATAGACGCTAGATCTTGGCGGCATTCGTCTCAGCACCTGGCAATTAGTATAGAAGCACTGTCTTTGACTTCTCTGGATGTTTCCCAGGCGAGCTATTGACAAGTAAATCGTAGACGCTCGATCTTGGTTATTTTCGCTTTCGCGGCTGGCAGCAAAGTTCAGAACCATGTTTCTGTGAATAACTTTTGAACCGTAAGTCACAGACGCTCACTCTTGGCTGCATTCGTTTCAGCTCGTGGCAGCCAGTCTAAAAAACACTCTTTGACTTCTCTGGATGTTTCCCAGGCGAGCTATTGGCAGCATGTTCAGAACCACTGTTTCTGAGGCTAATTCTTGAACCGTAAGTCATAGACGCTCGATCTTGGCGGCATTCGTCTCAGCGCCTGGCAATTAGTATAGAAGCACTGTTTCCCACTGTTTCTGAGGCTAATTCTTGAACCGTAAGTCATAGACGCTCGATCTTGGCGGCATTCGTCTCAGCGCCTGTCAATTAGTATAGAAGCACTGTCTTTGACTTCTCTGGATGTTTCCCAGGCGAGCTACTGACAAGTAAATCCTAGACGCTCGATCTTGGTTATTTTCGCTTTCGCGGCTGGCAGCAAAGTTCAGAACCATGTTTCTGTGAATAACTCTTGAACCGTAAGTCACAGACGCTCGCTCTTGGCTGCATTCGTTTCAGGTCGTGGCAGCCAGTCTAAAAAACACAATCTTGGACTTCTCTGGATGTTTCCCAGGCGAGCTATTGGCAGCATGTTCAGAACCACTGTTTCTGAGGCTAATTCTTGAACCGTAAGTCATAGACGCTCGCACTTGGCGGCATTCGTCTCAGCGCCTGGCAATTAGTATAGAAGCACTGTTTCCCACTGTTTCTGAGGCTAATTCTTGAACCGTAAGTCATAGACGCTAGATCTTGGCGGCATTCGTCTCAGCGCCTGGCAATTAGTATAGAAGCACTGTCTTTGACTTCTCTGGATGTTTCCCAGGCGAGCTATTGACAAGTAAATCCTAGACGCTCGATCTTGGTTATTTTCGCTTTCGCGGCTGGCAGCAAAGTTCAGAACCATGTTTCTGTGAATAACTCTTGAACCGTAAGTCACAGACGCTCGCTCTTGGCTGCATTCGTTTCAGCTCGTGGCAGCCAGTCTAAAAAACACTATCTTGGACTTCTCTTGATGTTTCCCAGGCGAGCTATTGGCAGCATGTTCAGAACCACTGTTTCTGAGGCTAATTATTGAACCGTAAGTCTTAGACGCTCGATCTTGGCGGCATTCGTCTCAGCGCCTGTCAATTAGTATAGAAGCACTGTCTTTGACTTCTCTGGATGTTTCCCAGGCGAGCTATTGACAAGTAAATCCTAGACGCTCGATCTTGGTTATTTTCGCTTTCGCGGCTGGCAGCAAAGTTCAGAACCATGTTTCTGTGAATAACTTTTGAACCGTAAGTCACAGACGCTCGCTCTTGGCTGCATTCGTTTCAGCTCGTGGCAGCCAGTCTAAAAAACACAATCTTGGACTTCTCTGGATGTTTCCCAGGCGAGCTATTGGCAGCATGTTCAGAACCACTGTTTCTGAGGCTAATTCTTGAACCGTAAGTCATAGACGCTCGATCTTGGCGGCATTCGTCTCAGCGCCTGGCAATTAGTATAGAAGCACTGTTTCCCACTGTTTCTGAGGCTAATTCTTGAACCGTAAGTCATAGACGCTAGATCTTGGCGGCATTCGTCTCAGCACCTGGCAATTAGTATAGAAGCACTGTCTTTGACTTCTCTGGATGTTTCCCAGGCGAGCTATTGACAAGTAAATCGTAGACGCTCGATCTTGGTTATTTTCGCTTTCGCGGCTGGCAGCAAAGTTCAGAACCATGTTTCTGTGAATAACTTTTGAACCGTAAGTCACAGACGCTCACTCTTGGCTGCATTCGTTTCAGCTCGTGGCAGCCAGTCTAAAAAACACTCTTTGACTTCTCTGGATGTTTCCCAGGCGAGCTATTGGCAGCATGTTCAGAACCACTGTTTCTGAGGCTAATTCTTGAACCGTAAGTCATAGACGCTCGATCTTGGCGGCATTCGTCTCAGCGCCTGGCAATTAGTATAGAAGCACTGTTTCCCACTGTTTCTGAGGCTAATTCTTGAACCGTAAGTCATAGACGCTCGATCTTGGCGGCATTCGTCTCAGCGCCTGTCAATTAGTATAGAAGCACTGTCTTTGACTTCTCTAGATGTTTCCCAGGCGAGCTATTGACAAGTAAATCCTAGACGCTCGATCTTGGTTATTTTCGCTTTCGCGGCTGGCAGCAAAGTTCAGAACCATGTTTCTGTGAATAACTCTTGAACCGTAAGTCACAGACGCTCGCTCTTGGCTGCATTCGTTTCAGGTCGTGGCAGCCAGTCTAAAAAACACAATCTTGGACTTCTCTGGATGTTTCCCAGGCGAGCTATTGGCAGCATGTTCAGAACCACTGTTTCTGAGGCTAATTCTTGAACCGTAAGTCATAGACGCTCGCACTTGGCGGCATTAGTCTCAGCGCCTGGCAATTAGTATAGAAGCACTGTTTCCCACTGTTACTGAGGCTAATTCTTGAACCGTAAGTCATAGACGCTAGATCTTGGCGGCATTCGTCTCAGCGCCTGGCAATTAGTATAGAAGCACTGTCTTTGACTTCTCTGGATGTTTCCCAGGCGAGCTATTGACAAGTAAATCCTAGACGCTCGATCTTGGTTATTTTCGCTTTCGCGGCTGGCAGCAAAGTTCAGAACCATGTTTCTGTGAATAACTCTTGAACCGTAAGTCACAGACGCTCGCTCTTGGCTGCATTCGTTTCAGCTCGTGGCAGCCAGTCTAAAAAACACTATCTTGGACTTCTCTTGATGTTTCCCAGGCGAGCTATTGGCAGCATGTTCAGAACCACTGTTTCTGAGGCTAATTATTGAACCGTAAGTCTTAGACGCTCGATCTTGGCGGCATTCGTCTCAGCGCCTGTCAATTAGTATAGAAGCACTGTCTTTGACTTCTCTGGATGTTTCCCAGGCGAGCTATTGACAAGTAAATCCTAGACGCTCGATCTTGGTTATTTTCGCTTTCGCGGCTGGCAGCAAAGTTCAGAACCATGTTTCTGTGAATAACTCTTGAACCGTAAGTCACAGACGCTCGCTCTTGGCTGCATTCGTTTCAGCTCGTGGCAGCCAGTCTAAAAAACACAATCTTGGACTTCTCTGGATGTTTCCCAGGCGAGCTATTGGCAGCATGTTCAGAACCACTGTTTCTGAGGCTAATTCTTGAACCGTAAGTCATAGACGCTCGATCTTGGCGGCATTCGTCTCAGCGCCTGGCAATTAGTATAGAAGCACTGTTTCCCACTGTTTCTGAGGCTAATTCTTGAACCGTAAGTCATAGACGCTCGATCTTGGCGGCATTCGTCTCAGCGCCTGTCAATTAGTATAGAAGCACTGTCTTTGACTTCTCTGGATGTTTCCCAGGCGAGCTACTGACAAGTAAATCCTAGACGCTCGATCTTGGTTATTTTCGCTTTCGCGGCTGGCAGCAAAGTTCAGAACCATGTTTCTGTGAATAACTCTTGAACCGTAAGTCACAGACGCTCGCTCTTGGCTGCATTCGTTTCAGGTCGTGGCAGCCAGTCTAAAAAACACAATCTTGGACTTCTCTGGATGTTTCCCAGGCGAGCTATTGGCAGCATGTTCAGAACCACTGTTTCTGAGGCTAATTCTTGAACCGTAAGTCATAGACGCTCGCACTTGGCGGCATTCGTCTCAGCGCCTGGCAATTAGTATAGAAGCACTGTTTCCCACTGTTTCTGAGGCTAATTCTTGAACCGTAAGTCATAGACGCTAGATCTTGGCGGCATTCGTCTCAGCGCCTGGCAATTAGTATAGAAGCACTGTCTTTGACTTCTCTGGATGTTTCCCAGGCGAGCTATTGACAAGTAAATCCTAGACGCTCGATCTTGGTTATTTTCGCTTTCGCGGCTGGCAGCAAAGTTCAGAACCATGTTTCTGTGAATAACTCTTGAACCGTAAGTCACAGACGCTCGCTCTTGGCTGCATTCGTTTCAGCTCGTGGCAGCCAGTCTAAAAAACACTATCTTGGACTTCTCTTGATGTTTCCCAGGCGAGCTATTGGCAGCATGTTCAGAACCACTGTTTCTGAGGCTAATTATTGAACCGTAAGTCTTAGACGCTCGATCTTGGCGGCATTCGTCTCAGCGCCTGTCAATTAGTATAGAAGCACTGTCTTTGACTTCTCTGGATGTTTCCCAGGCGAGCTATTGACAAGTAAATCCTAGACGCTCGATCTTGGTTATTTTCGCTTTCGCGGCTGGCAGCAAAGTTCAGAACCATGTTTCTGTGAATAACTCTTGAACCGTAAGTCACAGACGCTCGCTCTTGGCTGCATTCGTTTCAGCTCGTGGCAGCCAGTCTAAAAAACACAATCTTGGACTTCTCTGGATGTTTCCCAGGCGAGCTATTGGCAGCATGTTCAGAACCACTGTTTCTGAGGCTAATTCTTGAACCGTAAGTCATAGACGCTCGCACTTGGCGGCATTCGTCTCAGCGCCTGGCAATTAGTATAGAAGCACTGTTTCCCACTGTTTCTGAGGCTAATTCTTGAACCGTAAGTCATAGACGCTAGATCTTGGCGGCATTCGTCTCAGCGCCTGGCAATTAGTATAGAAGCACTGTTTCCCACTGTTTCTGAGGCTAATTCTTGAACCGTAAGTCATAGACGCTAGATCTTGGCGGCATTCGTCTCAGCGCCTGGCAATTAGTATAGAAGCACTGTCTTTGACTTCTCTGGATGTTTCCCAGGCGAGCTATTGACAAGTAAATCCTAGACGCTCGATCTTGGTTATTTTCGCTTTCGCGGCTGGCAGCAAAGTTCAGAACCATGTTTCTGTGAATAACTCTTGAACCGTAAGTCACAGACGCTCGCTCTTGGCTGCATTCGTTTCAGCTCGTGGCAGCCAGTCTAAAAAACACTATCTCGGACTTCTCTGGATGTTTCCCAGACGAGCTATTGGCAGCATGTTCAGAACCACTGTTTCTGAGGCTAATTCTTGAACCCTAAGTCATAGACGCTCGATCTTGGCGGCATTCGTCTCAGCGCCTGGCAATTAGTATAGAAGCACTGTCTTTGACTTCTCTGGATGTTTCCCAGGCGAGCTATTGACAAGTAAATCCTAGACGCTCGATCTTGGTTATTTTCGCTTTCGCGGCTGGCAGCAAAGTTCAGAACCATGTTTCTGTGAATAACTCTTGAACCGTTAGTCACAGACGCTCGCTCTTGGCTGCATTCGTTTCAGCTCGTGGCAGCCAGTCTAAAAAACACTATCTTGGACTTCTCTTGATGTTTCCCAGGCGAGCTATTGGCAGCATGTTCAGAACCACTGTTTCTGAGGCTAATTATTGAACCGTAAGTCTTAGACGCTCGATCTTGGCGGCATTCGTCTCAGCGCCTGGCAATTAGTATAGAATCACTGTTTCCCACTGTTTCTGAGGCTAATTCTTGAACCGTAAGTCATAGACGCTAGATCTTGGCGACATTCGTCTCAGCGCCTGGCAATTACTATAGAAGCACGGTCTTTGACTTCTCTGGATGTTTCCCAGGCGAGCTATTGACAAGTAAATCCTAGACGCTCGATCTTGGTTATTTTCGCTTTCGCGGCTGGCAGCAAAGTTCAGAACCATGTTTCTGTGAATAACTCTTGAACCGTAAGTCACAGACGCTCGCTCTTGGCTGCATTCGTTTCAGCTCGTGGCAGCCAGTCTAAAAAACACAATCTTGGAACTCTCTGGATGTTTCCCAGGCGAGCTATTGGCAGCATGTTCAGAACCACTGTTTCTGAGGCTAATTCTTGAACCGTAAGTCATAAACGCTCGATCTTGGCGGCATTCGTCTCAGCGCCTGGCAATTAGTATAGAAGCACTGTTTCCCACTGTTTCTGAGGCTAATTCTTGAACCGTAAGTCATAGACGCTAGATCTTGGCGGCATTCGTCTCAGCGCCTGGCAATTAGTATAGAAGCACTGTTTCCCACTGTTTCTGAGGCTAATTCTTGAACCGTAAGTCATAGACGCTAGATCTTGGCGGCATTCGTCTCAGCACCTGGCAATTAGTATAGAAGCACTGTCTTTGACTTCTCTGGATGTTTCCCAGGCGAGCTATTGACAAGTAAATCGTAGACGCTCGATCTTGGTTATTTTCGCTTTCGCGGCTGGCAGCAAAGTTCAGAACCATGTTTCTGTGAATAACTTTTGAACCGTAAGTCACAGACGCTCACTCTTGGCTGCATTCGTTTCAGCTCGTGGCAGCCAGTCTAAAAAACACTCTTTGACTTCTCTGGATGTTTCCCAGGCGAGCTATTGGCAGCATGTTCAGAACCACTGTTTCTGAGGCTAATTCTTGAACCGTAAGTCATAGACGCTCGATCTTGGCGGCATTCGTCTCAGCGCCTGGCAATTAGTATAGAAGCACTGTTTCCCACTGTTTCTGAGGCTAATTCTTGAACCGTAAGTCATAGA
>NW_027462794.1:0-28331 GCF_050947455.1 Rhinoderma darwinii
TCCCAAGTTGTACAGAACCGAAACAGCACCTAAAGAAGTATATGGTGAACTACTGTACTTCCATATGCCCCTGCTTTCATGAGGGTATATACCTTACATCCTGCAGCAGCACAATAATGGGGGCTATCTCTGCCCCTGTGAACTAGTAGGACAGATGGATTTAAAAAAACCAAAAACTAATCAACTAGAGTCTCCTCCCTACATAAGGACGTCCAGCCCCTCTTACCATGTGTGTTTTTCTGTCTTTTGGACTTGGACAAGATGGGTTTGCACTGCTTGTTTGCATTGTGTTACTGTTTTCATGTTGTTATGTTGAACTTCTGACATTCCTGGGAGATTCCTGGGGTATTCTAACCCTATTTCAGTCTGGAGACTGCTGCTGTAAACTGTTATTAGGGTTTAGCTGTTGTTACAAAAAATGCACATTAATCTTTTTCCTCCCTCTAGGAAGCTGAGGGCGGAAGTGCCCGGAGAGTTCAGCGTTTCTCAGATAAGAGTCTTTGAGAAAGTTTAGTATGTAGAGCAATCCTCCTCCATTTGTTCATGTGTGCATTTAGTCTGAACATATTGCTGCACCTCCTCATTGAACGCAGCTATTGCTTGGTATAAAGTGCTAACTAATCTATTTCTTAGATGTCTTCAGCAGGTTCAACAGAGATTGGAGGAAGCTCCTGAGCAGAAATAGTTGCCTGTTAGAGAAGGAGCAATGTACTCGGACATATTGGAGCATGTCTGCTGTGTAACAAGGGTTTGCTGTGTGCAGCCCCAGCTGTGGGTTTTAAAAGTAAAAAACAACTAATTGAGAGCACAGTAGCTGCAGGGACTGTGATATTCCCTGCCTGTAGCTAGGAACAATGGCTGTGTTAGACTAATGTACCTGCCCGTGTCAGAACACCTTTAAGCTGCATAGCTTCTGTAATGTGTCGTGATTTAAAGGGTAGCTAAACGTTTGACAAACTTCTGACATGTCATAGTGACATGTCAGAAGTTTGGATTGGTGGGGGTCTGAGCACTGAGACCCCCACCAATCACTAGAACTAAGCAGCTGAAGCCCTCGTGTGAGCGCTTAGCCACTTCGTGTCTCTTCGGCTATTTCCGGAAATAAATGTATCTGTGTACGGACTCAATAGAAAGTCTATGAGCCCGTACACCGATACATCGGCTTTCTGGAAAAAGCCAAACAGACACGAAGCGGCTGAGGGCTTCAGCTGCATTGTTCTAGCAATTGGTGGGGGTCTCAGTGCTCGGACCCCACCAATTCACACTTCTGACATGTCTCTATGACATGTCAGAAGTTTGTCAAATGTTTAGCTACACTTTAAAAAAAATTTTTAAGTAAGTTACTTATTTTTATTATATTTTTATGTTTTTTTGCTGTATTTTTTTTCTTCCAGAAGGTGGAAAATTAAAAAAATGTAATAATAATTTAACATGTTTTCCGATATTGGCCACCAGAGGGAGCACTTCCCAGAACTACAGCAAGGTGAATCAGGCAGAGCAGCCTGACCTACTGCTGTAAATGTGGGAGAAAATATTACCCCCCTCCCTATTTTTGGGTACAAGCCAGGAAAAGGTGTCTTCAAATTGCTAAGCATTGTCCGGCCCCCATTTTGGGAGTGCTATTACAATGGCAGCTGGCAGAAGCTATAGGATACACCAAAAGGCTAAGAATGATGAAAGTCAAGAGGGAAGACCCTGTGGTGAACGAATTTTCAATTGACAGGTTCACACTGCGTATATTAGACGCTTTTTTAGGGGCATTTTACATGCCGAAAACCGCATCAAAAGACGTTTGATTACGCTTTTCATTTACATAAATGGTAAGGCGAGCTGATAGTACATACAACGTGCTTTTTTACACATGCGTTTTTAAAAAATACATTGTGTAAGTAAAGAAGTGTCAAGTCCATTCCTTTGCATGTAAAACACGCCAAATGTTACCGTAGTCCTAATTATGCGCCAAAAAACTGTTAGGAGAATTTTCCATTCTTATCAATAAAAATTCAAGGATTCATCTGAGTAAGTTGAGAAGGCGCTTCTTTTATTCTTGCAGCAAGGAGACAAGTGGCAGATCAGCAGTTGTCTAATCATCATCATCATCACATAAACTCTGGTTTATATAGGCTTTAATCACAACCAGGTGACATTTTGCACATGACACAAAAAACTAGTCTAACACAGTTTTGCTTCATATAGCATATTTTGACACTTAAAACTGAAACTGGGATAAAGTTGAACTTCCTTAAATGCCATCTGTCTTTATTGAGAAATCCTACTGTCCCAAACTTGAAAGCAAAGCATAGTTAACACTTTATCAGTTAAAACATTTCCCGAGAAGTTCTGCATAACTCAGTGTATATTTAATTTCATTGCATCAAATAAGCATACATTTAAAAGAAAACTTTCCTAACATTCCCCCCTGTTGTAAATTTATCAAGAAATGTTCTGTGAGACATTCAGGACAGGTTCTCTTAAGTTTTAAACCAATCCTTTCATCATGGGGTGTTTCTGAGTCATCGTATATATCCTTACTTTGAATCTCTTGGTACATAGTCTTTGTCACTGAGGTCTCAATTAACCATTGGATCAACTCTCTTATGCAGGGTATCGCACAACATCCACAAACAGTCAATATACTGGCAACAACATCAATGGTCATGAGTACAGAGGTTACCAGGCCAGCCCATTTTCCGAACTACCCCTCAATCCATGAGGTGAAGATGTAATTTATTCTGGAGTTTTCCACAAGCTCTTCGGACAGGGAATTGAGTGCTTCCAATGCCTTGGTAATACTACCATCAGGAGCTGTATTATTGGTAAGTAAAAGTACTACAGAAGGTACCAAACATTTTGCAGACACCCCCTTTTCCTGCTAGTAACATATCCAGGGTCATTCTATTTTGTCATGTCATTAAAGATGTAGGTCCCAACTGATCTGCAATACCCTTTATTGCATCTTTGGAATAATTAATAAATCTCTGTTGATTGTGATAAATATAATTAATCCAGTCGACATTCTTATTTATCTTAGACCACCAGCATGATGCAATCTGATTTTGGGCCTTAAACTCACTTGGCACCCCTCAGGGTACTACTATTTTCTATGGTCAAAGAAACCTCCAGTGACAGACCGCTTATAGCGATTCAGATAGTCTCCAGGGCTTTTTCTCATTCTCTGATACTCGGGTGATAAAAACAAGTGGAATGGCAACAGAAGCTGAACCAGAGTACAGTTTCCCTGCCACTTGGCCTTCCTGTCTCCACATAGCCACCAGAGATCAGTCCTTGCCCTTGTCTGGTTGATAAATCAATTAGAGGAGTAATTATCATTATCGGTACCACTATCTATGGTGGTTTTGCAAAACTCTTCAGTGAGGTTCCCTACTTTCTTACCTTGCTCATTCCTCAGAAAGCAGGTGTAGTTGCCTGGGTAAGCAACTACTAAATGCACAAAATGAAATCATTTAAACATTATTTTAATCACTTTCACATTTCCCACCTTTTGTTAATTTGAGGACATTTTGTACCCAAGCCAGGTACTTAAAAGAGGGCTTATCACCGTTACGGACTTCATTTTCTGAGCTTGCTCTACGGTCATACTTGTCCTGCATTATGCCGAAAAGGTCTATACAGTGGCAACAGGTTGGGCCAACTACTTGGCAAATGCCCCCTTGGGCAGCATTCAAAACATCAAACACATAGTCTGTGACCGTGTCCAAACTGTCGGCCACTTTCTCTATATTATGAGCATTCTTTACGCTTCACCCTCCAGGCTCTCACTGCTGCCATGCACTTTTTACTTAGGAGTGATCAGTGACCTTCACCACATAAAACACCTCAAGTTGTTATTCACAATACCGTGGCATGTTTACATACATTATAATTATAAACCTCAGACAATAGGGTCTCAACTAATAAAATAATACTATCACCAATCTCATGCTATCACCCCTCAGGTTTGGGTCCCATCAGTTCATTGACAAGTCCTGTACATCAAAACAAACAAACAAACAAACAAACAAACAAACAAACAAACAAACAAACAAACAAACACCTTTATATAAGAAAAACTTCTCTGTCCCTCTGGACAGGACACATAGAAATATGTAGTTACTGGGTACATTTTATGTCGCACTTGGTGTTACACTTTTCAGCAGGATTTGTACCTTGAACAGAGCTGATTACCTGTAACAGCTCCTCCCCACAGAAATATTCAAAGATACCATGTTTTATCTGACAAGTGTCTCAAACCAAATTTTTTCTTACCTACTCTGAGATTCAAAGTAACACCCTTATCCATATACCTAATATCATAGGAAGCTCAAAACAACTTGTTTAATTCAATAAAATCCATACAAATTTGTTGGAATGGATATTGTGGATTTGGGAACTGTCCTCTCTTTGGTCTTACATTACCCTGTGGATTATGTTTGGCGCATGTTAAACAAGTTAAACAAAATTTTTAGAGTAGTTAGTAAAGCCATATGCCGTGAACACTTTAGATATAATTTCTACCATCCCCCCTGTTGAGACATGGTTTGTCCCATGGCTCAATATGACTGCATATCTGAATAAATTGCTGGGTAGGATGTATTTGTTCTTACAAGATCAATCTACAAATAGTATGAGATCTCTATCTAGTAGTAGAATATCTTTAATATCTGATCTTAGTAACACTCTTTCTGCTATGGAGGATAGGCAATCATGTGGTTCACCATCCTCCACAGTAGACATCAAGGTCGGAGAATTTAAAGTGGTACATCTTTCTTTCATAAATAACACTAATGTAACAAAAGCTCTTATAACTTCTGCAGCGGCTACAACTGATTGAACACAGGGAGGTAAGGCTCTAGCTACTGGGTTGAGTTTTGATGAGTAGTAAGCTAGAGGTCTATCCTTTCCTCCGTACTCCTGTGTAAGCACTGAAGTCATGTATCCATTTTTACAATATACAGTTTGAATAAAGTTTTTTTGTTTTTTTTAAATAATCAGGTAGTCCAAGCACTGAAAATCCTACAAGAACCTGTTTTATCTGAAAAAAAATGCCTCCTCATAAGTCAAGGACATTAATTGTCCTGTATTAGCAGCCTAATTGGTGATCCAACTTCTGCAGAAGTTGGTCATACCCAAAAAGGACATAATTTGTCTTTTTGTCAAATGTTTCGGTGCTTGGAGTATTGCTGACTTTCTTCCTTCATCTAGATGTTTACCTTCTTTGGTAATATTGTGTATGGAATGCCTGTGTGATGCAGAGGCTAGTAAGTATATGCCCTAGTGCTTCTCCTGTGAAGTGGGTTCCTTTGTCACTCTCAATTACTTCAGGGACCCCATATCGGCATACTACTTCACTAAGTATTTTCCTAGCAGTGTTTTTAGTTATGTTTTTCGTTACTGGCCATGCCTCAGGCCAGTTTGAAAAAAAGTCAGTACATATGAGGACATATTCATATACACCTACCTTGGGTAGATGTATGTAGTCCACCTGCAGTCGCTGGAAGGGTAATCCAGGTGAGGCATGTGCTTACTGGGTGTTTTTGTCATTTTACCGGGGTTGTGTCTGAAGCACGTCAGGCAACCCTCTACATGTTGAGCAGTTGCTTTCTGAAATTTAGGGGCAAACCAATGTTTTATTAGTTTGCTTGCTGCAGTCAGAAAGCCTCTTGCTCACCATATTGTGCCATAATCGTGTGTGACTCCAAAGGTGTACCTTGAGTCTGTATAGATGTTCACCCTTTTACCTGTGCCCAACTTACATGCTTCTGCGAGTGCCATGAGTTCTGCCTCTTGGGCAGAGCTGCTGGAGGGCAGTGACTTTTGCAGCACTGTCTTACCTTCTTGGACTACTGCATACCCGGTCGTGAAATGTCCTGTCTGCTTATTCCAGTATCTGGATCCGTCTACAAAATACTGAACATCATAGTAAGTCAAAGGTACATCAGTCAATAGAGGGAATGCCTGCAGGCAGACAGAACCATTTTCCTGACCACCCAAAAGTTGATAGAGAGTAAATTTTATTAACAAATTTTATTAAGCTACGTGTAGCACAAAACAGACCACATATAACAGTTTAAAATTATCACTGCCAAGGACCGAAGTTATAGTGAAGGCAACCAGCTGGAGGGGCCAGCAAGGTATTAAACAGTCAGAAATAAATGCCGGCTGACAGTCAGTCAGGAGGCAGCGTGCCACACTTAAAGTAGGGCAATAGATTCGGTTAGGCAGGAATTAAAAACACTTAGAGCCCCCCCGACATGTTTCGCTAACTAGTAGCGTCCTCAGGGGTACACGGGGCTAATGGCGGCGCCGCGAGAAAACTGCTCCTCTTATGGGAGTATAGGATGACGTGAGGTGGGTGTGTGGATGGCCGCCAATCGGGCGAAGGCAGACAACAAGAGCAGCATAGGAGAGTAAACAGCCAATTAAGAGCCATGTATGAAGCAGCCTATGACAGCACAAAGGTACATCAGTGACACCTGGTAACCCTTGGGCTTCAAGTTGCATTAAACTGTGACAATCAGGCTCATGTTCCATATCAAACAAGTCATTGTCATTTGCAAATTTGTACATTAAGTGTCTGGCATCCCTCCTTCCCCTCCTTTCTCTACAACCATAGACATAGTGATTGTTGTGTGGGTCTGGGTGGTCTTAGATAGCAGTAAACCTATATGGGAAAATTTCAACAATGAGACTGTTTCCTGAGCACATATGTCAACAGAGATACAATACAAAAGCAAATTATCAAAATATTGCAATAGACAAGTGGTGGAGTGATCATGGATCACTTATCCAACAGCTCTTTCATTGTACGGGTGAAAATATCAGGGGAATTTGCTGCACCCTGGAGGATCACCATCCAGGCATTTTGTTTGCCTCTGTGTGTGAAGGCAAAATATTGGCAAAAATCTGGAGACAGTGGGATAGAGAAAAATACATAATTATCAATTTATTTTCTAATAAATTAGCAATGTCTTTTATGCAGACCGTGCTTGTTGTAATATTTCACATGAGGGAGAGAGAGAGAGAGATCAGCAATTTACTTCCTTCTAACATTCTAACACACTGCCCCCTTGCCTTTTACCACTTCCCTTTTATTGTAGAAGCTTCAGCAAGCCAAAATGCTGAAAGGAAACCGCTGTATTTATAACTCTAAAACCTGACTTTACACAACTAACTTTAATTACTTAAACCTTATAGATAGACTGACTTTTTAAAGTACCTTAGTTACACAATCTTGTACTTCAGTTCAATGTTCTAGGACTTTATACACAATATTTTTACATATAATAACAATAATTTGAAGTTCAATTAATTCAGTTCTTAATCTGGATTGAGAAAAACATCTCACATCAAATAGTACATAATTTAATTTGCTCCTCAAGTTAGTCTGTGACACACACACACTGTATACACGACACACACATTGTATACTTGTCTACATCATACTTCTCGTCACAATCGACATTACTCATTGCAATGTACCTATCTGTATTATCGAAAGCTATTATTTTATGCACATACTATTCATATCAACATTTATTGACACACTCATCTATAGTTCTGCTTTTCCGATCATTTTAACATTCTGTCAGAACCTTCCACCTTGTTCCCTTTTCTCAGATTCTTCCAATCATCATCTTGCACAATCAATACTATACTTTCTTCTCTTTTTCTCATCACACTTTTCATTATCACATGCAATTACACTCAACTTCCCTTTAAATCCAAATTTACCACACCAATTACCATATTTTACATTCTCCACATCTAGTTTGTGCATATACTTAACATCCCCTTCTAACGGAATATTTTTTTTTTTTACTTTATCAACAATTTTATTAGAATATAAAACAACTCATGAGATTTCAAAATTTTGCACGCAGTGCAATAAATTCAAGCTGTATAAAATGTTACAGAGACATAAGAACAATGGTAGGAGGTAGCCTCCCAGACATCAAAAATAAAAAAGGAAGGAAATAATAACATCTAATGGCAAGTAACAGCACAATAACCAAATCGAAAGTAGTGCAATATGTAGGGAAACCAGTTTAAAAAAAAACCGAGTAGTAATGACATTTTTTAAGTGTTCATTTCAACACAAAGTTACGCAAGCGGACAAAAGCACACAGGATTGGCGATATGAGCGTTCAAAAGAGGCCATCCAACCAGATAGGTAGATCAGCACCACCCCAAAACCCTGACCACACTGACCAATTTTGAACAAAGATTTTGCATTTACCCCGATCAGCAGACATCAACTCCTCCATTCTCATAATCCCGTTCATTTCAGATACCCATTCCTGCAAAGAAGGCACATTAATTGACTTCCAGTGACGTGGTATTAAGTTCTAGCTGCAGTCAGAAAATGCCTAAAGACGCCCTTTTTGAGGTGTGGGAGTGATCCAGGAACCATGGAAAGCAATCCAATAGAAGGAGATGTAGGAACATCAGTGTCAAAAAGCTTGTTTCTGAGATCAAAACATTTTCCCCAAAAGGGACGGAGCTTGGGTCAATCCCACCAAATGTGCAACATAATTCCAGGAGCCTCCCCACACCTCCAACAATCAGCAGGTACATCAAGAAATATCCTATGTAAAAAGGAAGTGCAACGGTACCATCTGGTAAGTATTTTATAGTTTTTCTCCTGAGCAAAACAGGAAGTCGGCAACTTATGAGCCAAAAAGAAAGAAGTCCCCCAATCCTCCTCAGAGTGTCAAACCCCCATTTTCTCATCCCAAGCTGTGGTGAACGCCAACTGAGAATAAGAGTAACAAGGTCGGAGGATCCCATGTAGATAGGACAGCATATGAGAAGGAGCAGAAGTCAAAGACAGATAATGTTCCAAACGAGTCTTATCCTGTAGCAACACAAGACAATCACCCATGGAAGAGAGATATGAACGCAGCTGAAAATTGGACCACCATATTGATCGTCTCCCCGGGCAGGCCTCAGAGACAGCAGTAAGCGACAAAATTGCACCATCAGGTGTAAGGGTGTGAGCCAAGTATCTGTCATCCTGTCTCCCCCAACAGAGGAATGTGTCCACACCCACCGCCGAAGGGAAGGAAGGGTTATCAAAAAGAGTAGTCAAAGGACCCGGACGGTGGGCAAGGTCCAGAGCACCAATGATCCGCTCCAAAACTACAAGAAACTGACTTGTGAGGAAAGGCAGAGAACACGTTGGTCGCTGGGAGCCAGTCAACCAAGGCAAAGAGGACAATGCAAGAGAGGACATACCTTTCTCAATGCGCACCCATTGCTTACCCGCATCTGGGCAAAACTAGTCCACCAATCTCATGAGGATCGCAGCTTGATGGTAACGTTTAAAGTCTGGCAAACCCGCGCCCCCCTCCACTTTAGACCGGCTAAGGACAGAAAATCTAATGCGAGGCTTAGAGGAGCCCCACACAAATTTGGTTATGGCCCTATGTAAGGTCTTGAAGAAAACCGCGGGTACCACAATAGGGACAGTCTGAAATATGTGCAGAAATGTGGGCAATATATCCATTTTAACAGCGTTAATACGCCCAAACCACGACATGCGCCCACCCCCATACGCCACCAACTCTCGCAAACGCTACGCTGTAGGACAGGTGTGTAATTCATGGTAAATAGGTCAGACAAATGTGTGGGTATATGTGTATCGCCACTTTAACAGGAAAACCAGAGTGAGATGAGCAGCTAGAGGGGCGTCTAGAGATATATTCAACGCATCCGATTTAGAGTAATTAACTTTAAAATTACTCAAATGACCAAATCGCTTAAACTCCCCAGTCAAAGATGGCAAGGAAATACATAGGATTCGTGATGTACACGAGAAGATCATCAGCACAGAGTGCTATTTTGTGATGCTGTGCACCAGCACAAATGCCATTGATGCTATCGTTATTCCGCAGTGCCACAGCCAGGTGCTCCATGACCAAAACATATAACATAGGCGAGAGTGGGCACCCCTGTCACATACCATTTGTAACAGGCAGGGAGTCCGAAAAAAAGACCATTAACGCGAACTTGAGCTGTAGGCCTGTGGTATAATGCCATAATCCTATCCACCATGGTGGGGCCAAGTCCAACCTGAGTCAAGGCACTACGGAGAAACACCCAGTGTACCCTATAAAAATTATTTTCGGCATCAACCGAAAGTAAACACATCCGTATCTTGCGTGTCTGGCAATATGATGTTAAAAGAAGGGTCTCGTTAGAATTATCCCGGGCTTCTCTACCAAGTACAAAACCCACCTTATCATCCATGACCAAGTTAGGCAATAACGGAGAGAGTTGAGAGGCAATCAATTTTTCTCAAAGAGTTTCACATCCACATTAATCAACGGGATGGGCCTAAAGTTTGCGCATGTCGCTGGATCCTTACCCGGTTTTGGTAGAAGGGTAATATGAGCCTCGAGAGACTGAGGCGCAAAGGGACAAGAGGAAGACTTGGAGTTAAAGACTTTTGTCAAAAATGGAGCAAGTTGATCCTTAAATGTCTTATAAAATCTATTGTTAAACCCATCAGGTCCTGGACTTTTACCCAAGGGAGAGTCCCCAATTGCACGCTCCACTTCCGATTCCAAAAAATCTTCCTCAAGTCCCAAGGCTTCCCCATCCCCCAAAGACGGCAAAGCAGTGTCCTGTACATAATGGTAAATTTTTTCCCGTAACGCATCAGCCTGCATATTATGAAAATGTCCTTTGAGATTATACAAGGTAGAGTAATAGTGTCTGAAACATTCAGTGATGCCGACCGGGTCATGAACCTCAACGCCAGTGGGAGATGTAATTTTAGGAATGTTGGATGCTTGTGTACGGTGATGTAAAATCCTTGCCAAGGACCTGCCACATTTGTCTGCAAATTTGTAAGAATGTTTGCGCATCCGATCCCGAAAACCTAGCATGCGATTGGTCTAGCAGAGAACGCAAGGATTCTCTCGCTGTAGTAAGCGCTGAAAAAACCTGTGAGGAAGGAACGCGTTTACGTCTAGATTCGAAATCCCGTATCTGAGCAAAGAGCCGTGCAATAGCTACCCCTTTTCCCCTCTTTAATCATGCCGCCTGCTGTATTAGGACACCTCTAATCACACATTTCAATGCCTCCCACTGGAGTGGTATAGGAGTAGAGTCACAAGCGTGTACATAAAAAAAACCGCTAAGTGTATCCTTAAGAGCTGACACACATACCGCATCGCGCAATAGATTGTCATTAATTTTCCAGGACTGGAAATTGGGCACCGAATTAGGAAAGGTAAGTTACAAAAAGACTGGAGCATGATCTGACCAAAACATTGGACCCACCTCAGAAGTAGGGTGCCAAGTGGTGGCTAACAAGGAAGGCATCTAATCGACTGTATATTGTGTAAGGGGGAGAAATAAGTATACTCTCGTACCTGAGGATGGAGAATCCGCCACACGTCAATCAATTGCATGGAGTGCATCATAGTCTTCAAGGCCGCCAATTGTGTCTTAGGAACCGCAGACCTGCCCGAGGAGGTGTCAAGTCTGGAATCAAATGTCAAATAGAAATCACCTCCCACAATTAAAACACCCTCCGAAAACCCCTCTAATTTTCTCAGAAACAATCGGCACACCCGAGCCTGATCCTGATTCGGAAGGTATAAATTAGCCAAAGTGAAGATCTTATTCCTAATGGATAGTTTAAGAAAGACATACCGACCATCCGGGTCAACAAGGACATCTATGGTCTTATGAGAAAGCGATTTGTGTATACAAATACTAGCACCCTTGGACTTGGATTCCGGGTTGGCACTGTGGAACCAAACTGGATAATTGTGATTAGTAAACTGTGGTGTATGGCCCATCTGAAAATGAGTCTCTTGTAAGAACAAGATATGTACCCGCTCTTTGTGTATGTTATACAGTACCTGTGAGCGTTTTTCAGGGACATTAAGCCCTCTAACATTAAAGGTACAGACTTTCAACTGTGCCATCTCCACCGCACTCAGGATAATCAAGCCAATAATATGCACCAAAGCAGCGAAGACAAAAACAAGACAAACAAGGAAGGGAAAACACGACAACAAAGACAAACAAACGGGTGAAACGATCACCCACTCCTTAGGGCGGATTTACACGAATGTGTGCGTTTTGCGCGCATTGCAGGTGCGTGTGGCATGCGTATTTGACGCGTTTCTGCGTTTTATACGCGCGTACGGCATGCGTTTTTCCCGCGCGTTAAAAAAACGGAAGGAGGTCAGCCTACAAAAAGGCACCATTGCCACACACCTGCTTACTGTGTACACATGTTATGTACCTTTTTTCACCTTACTGACAAATAGTGTTTGTTCACACAGTTTACTGGCTTTTTACCATCTAATCATCATTAATGCCGTCTACCTCGCTGGCCCGTGTGCTGCTAGCGTGGATGATTTCTCGCAGATTTGGCGAACGGCATCCCATGCTACAGGCACACCCGCGTAGAAGAGGTAGGATTTGGGTACATCCTCTTGTGGCCCAACGCACCTCCAAAGGCCACTTTCATACCCTGTATAATGACCTCCGTCGTCACCTTGAGAAATTTAGATCCTTTTGCCGCCTGTCTGTCGGCACGTTTGATATGCTGCTTGCGCTGATTCGTACAGGAATCACCTACCAGGACACAAACATGCGGCACAGTATTTCCCCAGAGGAGCGGCTCCTTGTGACCTTGCGGTATGTGAATTTTTGAAATACGGGTTACACATAACATGTGTTCTTTGTTGTTTGTGTTTCTGACTTCATGTAGCTTTCTGGCCACTGGCAATAGTTACCATTCGCTACATTTAGAATTTCTTCTTGGAGTGACCACTATTTCCTGCATTGTGAGATCAACCTGTGTCGTACTGTGGCAGAGATTAAAGAGCACGGTGATGCCTCAGCCCACGGCACAACACTGGCTTACAATATCCGAAGAGTTTTTTACTGCCACCCAATTTCCACATTGCTTAGGTGCACTAGATGGGAAGCACATTCATGTGAAGAAACCCCCCCACTTTGGCTCCAGATACTATAACTACAAGCAGTATTTTCCGATCGTCTTGTTGGCCTTGGCGGACAGTAATTTATGTTTTACAATAGTAGACATTGGGTCGTATGGAAGCTCTGCTGATGCACGCATCTTTCGCTCATCCAGAATGGGCCAACGGCTTATGACTAATCAACTTGCTGTGCCTGAACCTACCATCCTCCCTGGCTCCAGCGGCCCACCAATCCCATATGTCATCGTTGCAGATGATGGTTTTGCCCTGACAAGCCAAGTAATGCGTCCATTTGCAAGGAGGGGCTTGGATGAGCGTAGGCACATCTTCAATTACCGCCTACGCAGAGCACGAAGATGTGTCAAATGCGCCTTTGGCATCATGTCAAACAAGTGGAGGGTCTTTATGACAACAATGCAAATGTCGCCGCAGAATGTGACACGTGTTATCCAAGCGTGTGTAGTTCTGCATAACTTTACCCGCATACATGATGCCAGTTTTAATGACGAATATATGCTAACAAATGCACCCACCACCAACATTGTGCCACCTATTCTAGAAGGGCGAGCACAAACATCTGGACTCCGAGTGCGTCAACGATTTGTCGAGTATTTTGACAGCCCTGCTGGAGCTGTACCATAGCAGCACGATGGAATTTAATGGGTGGCATAGTTATTTGTATTGTCTACAAACGTCCTTAGTGACCCATGTACTTTATGTTTTGTTGGGGGGTAGTTGTGTTAGGGACTCGCAGTACATGAGGACCCTTGACGTGGGTTGCGAGCTTATATCTTTAGGGGTCTGGAGTTAGCATTGATCCGGCAAACAAGTCATTGTCACAAAATAGCATTGCCTATACCAATGATTTCTAATCCAAACGCAGCTGTCCTTTGTGCGAGAAGTATGATAGTAGTTCACGACCACATAGTATCACCTTTCGCCTACTAAATCCAAACCCCTACAGATCAACTAATACCTCAATTATGGCGTAGATCAATGTTGGGCCCTGTAAAACCGTGTGTAAATCTAAAATTTGATAGTGAGAACCAAAAGCATATATAAAAACTAGAGTACAAAAGAATGGCCACACTCAATTGAAAATATAACACGAGAGTTTATGTTCTGCTCACACAAACCCAAACAACTAACATAGGACAACAACCACAGTTTTTCACCAACATGTTGTGAAACGAAACATAAGCAAACACTGATGTGTCACACAAATAACATCCACGTTCTTTCACCGCGCACGCCTACAATTCTTGGTAGGAATGGGGCGGCGAGGTGTAGGCAGACATGTCAGTACCACTATGCTGTCCACGGGCCTGCAGAGGATGTTCGTGAACAGCATATTGGTGCTGAAGCTGGGGCTGGTAGCCGTGAGCCTGCATCGGAGGCTGATATGTTTGGGCGGGTTGGGAGTAGGCAGGAAAATGTCTCCCCCGGGCAGCCATCGGACCAAGCGAGAATTGGGTAGGCAATGGCCTATATTGAGGCTGCCGTGCGATGGGGGTGGGCGGTTGGGATGGGCCTGGTATATTGTACCCCACCGAAGGCAGCGGTACTACACGCCACTGCTCTATAGCGTCAAAGCAGTGGCGTGGACTATTGTGTGGTGTGGCACTGTCTATGAGGGACAGCATTGCCGCCTGGAGGCGCACCAGCCTATGCTCCGGGACCTTGCGTAACAATGGTGCCATGCTGCAGCAGAAAAAATGTAAGCTGTCCTCATCTGCGGCGCGCCGCAGGTAGTCCAGAACCCTGGCGTCCACTTGTGCACCTGCCGAACGGATGTTTGGCCGTCTGCGTCGGGGTGCTGCAGGCTGTGGTGGCACTTTCTCCGTTGCCACAGGTTCTGGCGCGGAGGCTAGTGGCGCTGGTTCCTCTGGGGTTGGATCCAGGGTTAGGGGTACCAGGGGAGTGGCGTGTTCTGACGCTTGGGAGGACGCGGGCCCAGCCTCCTCTTGGGAATCATCCAGATTGTCGCTAGTTCTAGAATAGAAAAGTATCATGAATCAAGCTTTTTCTACAAGGAACACACAGCCTCTTTTGAGTACATTACATTTGAACAACGTAAACCTTTTTCAGGCGATAGGACGATTACTTACGCTCGCATCTCCATGATGTCTTTCAAGAACATGAGCTGCTCGGTGTACATGTATCGTCTTTTTTTTGTACCACCATCTCCGCTTCGCGCTCTGGAGCCATATTCCCTGCGGAACTGATCCCTCGTGCTACGCCACCGTGTCTTGACATCATCTACTGTAGAATGAACCCAAAAACAAATGGTTACTCATAATGTTACTGCACACACAGGCACAGTTCCAACTATTGGAATTGACCTACACACAAACATACATTACACAAGTTGCATAATGCTGCAACAGAACCGAAACATTGGGCATGTGGGGAAATGTTAGCACAGGGCCACACTAGTGAATATGGATGACATTACATATATATAAAGACATGTACTCACCAATACGATTACGGTCACGTGTGCTGCTTTTGGCCCAATCCTGCGTGAACATCGACTCAGCTATCTGGTCCCATGCCACTTCTTTTGCTGTTCTGTCATGGTATGCCTCCGCACGGGTGTCCCACACCTCTGGCCTCTCCTGCACAAGACAGATCAACTGTTCGACATCCATATGTCTTGTCATGTCAGTTCTGGGTCTGTAGTCAGTTATGTGGGGTAAACCAGTTCTATAAACCACTTCCTGGTTTTTTCTTGTTTGGACAAGTTTGCTCAAATTCATTTCCATACAGTAAACAAGTGTTGCGTGAAAAACACACGTCCCATGGAGTTGCCTCCATGTGGCATGCGTCATTTTCACGCACCCATTGACTTCAATGGGTGTGTGATGCGTGAAAAACGCCGAAATATAGGACCTGTCGTGAGTTTTACGCAGCGGACTCACGCTGCGCAAAAATCACGGACAGTCTGCACTGCCCCATAGACTAGCATAGGTCCGTGAGACACGCGTGAAAAACACGCGGGTTGCACGGACGTATTACACGTTCGTGTAAATCCGCCCTTAATCTAATCAAGGAGAAACAATCCAATATACACTGCATACAACCAGTGAGTCCCTAAGAGGAAAAGTGTCAGGACAAGGTCTAGCCAGCGCCCCGCACCCCCAGCCCAGCAATAATATGAATCATAGCTGAATATAGATATAAAATAAAAAAGGAAAAGAAACCAAGGTATTTGGGGTTATATCCAAAGATAAATGACAAATGGCATATGGCATGGTCAGGAACATAAAGAAACCCCCATAAAGAACCACCCTAAATACATTTATTGTAAGCATAAATGTACATATAGGCAAATAAAATAAAAAAAATAAACATTCACGTTGAAGTAAATCCTACAGTCCATCGGTAGCAATCGACCACCAGCAAGTGGCCAACATGTTATCAAGAAGTATCCACCTAGAACAAAGGAAAAGAAACAGGCGGCATTCTCTACATATGAACACAGCAGACAACATCCTCATATGGTTGATGCAAAAAATAGAGGTCCAACAGCAGACCGCAGAGTAGACATCAGGAAGGAATCACACCGGTTCAGCATTACGACCACCATGACGCCCCATAGGAGATGCAGGAGAGCGGCCATGCCTGCATGATCGTGGACGTGGAGGTGGAGGAGGAACATAAGGCCATTCAGGAATAGAAACTTGAGGCAAATGGAGAGCAGCACAAAAATCAGGAATATCCCCATGGTCTCTAACAATCAGCAACCCTCCATCCTTTCGAACCTGTAACTGAAAGGGGTAACAACATGAGTAAGAAATCTCATGCTCTCTCAGCAAATCCAGGAAAGGACCCAGCACTCTGCGTTTGTCCAAAGTCATCCTGGACAAGTCAGACAGTAGTTGAGTCTTGACACCATTCAATAACACTTCGCCTTTATCACGGGTCTTCCTCATAATATGTTCTTTGAGAGAGAAGAAATGAACACAGCATAGAACATCTCTAGGTCTGTCAGGATCCGGAATTACGAGGACCAAGAGTTCTGTGAGCTCTATCCAACTCCAGAGGATCACCACCAGGGCGCTCCAGTAAAGAGTTAAACAGCGACTGTAAACTGGGTCAGGAATGTCCTAAGCCGAATATTATTACGGCGATTCCGATTTTCATGATCCTCCGCCAAATTAAAGAGCATATGAATCTGATGGGAGTGTTGATCCAAACGATCTGTATGTGAAACTTGCTGTAGTGAAACAGTTGAGATATCTCCTTCCATACGCTGCACTTGATCAGACAAGTGAGAGAGATTAGTAGTGAGAGATTGAATCTCAGATTTATAAGTGGTCTTCAAGCGGTTAATAATAGCTCCATGTCCTGTTTAGTGGGCAAAGCTGATAACTGTTGTCCCAAGCCCTGTAAATCATCCCCTAGGACAGCTGCTCCAGCTAGATGTTGAGACAATTGACTATATAGATCTCTGGAGGTAATGGGAGGCGACAATGCAAGCCCCAGCACATAAGAGGAGGAAGAAGAGGAGACCAGGACACCATGACAGGGTCCACGTGGCGAGTGGTCCAGAGCAGGAGGCGCCATGACAGCCCCAGAAGAACACATCTCTTCCCCAGCCAGCAGGGAAGGAAACTACCCCAGAGGACTCGAAGCATAGGAGAGAGTACAGCCGGTACCTGATGCAGCAGCGTTGGCCGCAGGTGAAATCCCCTCTGCAAGTGGAGTCCCAATGCCATCTCGTCTCCCCTCCAGCGGCGCCATCTTGGAAGGCGCTCCATCAGCAGCGTCTGTGAGGAAACGCTGAATGGAGTCTGCTGATAACATCTGCCTTGTGCAATAAGGAGTGGCCTTGGATTTCCTGACCATCACGTAGGTGAAATTCAGCTGTTTAATGTGCTAATGTTCGGGTTAGGGAAGTGCAGGAACGGAGCTCTCAAGCAGTACGTCTGGTCAGCTCCATGTCCAAGCCTCGCCCAAGGAATATTTTTTTGATAACAACACAAACAACCACATCTTGAAGATTTTCCTGATATGTTACCCATGTTACAAGCAGTGTCCTTTTTAAAGGACGTCTAATTTAGCAATTTCAGTATATGTCTCGGGTTCCTCTCTATTTAATGGACACCTAAATGGGGCATTTTTTAGGGATATATAGTTTGCCTCCTTCTAGGTCCCTTAATAATGTGCCAATAGTTTTTTCTAGAGTAAGAGTCTTTTGTATATTTAATTTAAACACTTTTAATGTGGAAAGAATGTTTTTTAAAGGGAACCTGTTACCAGCATTTCATCTATTAAACCAGCAATACCTGGTGGTAGTGGGTGAAAAATCATTTCTATAACACCTATAATTGTCTTTTTAGTCGGCTCTGTAGCTTTAGTATTCAGTTTTTTAGTGTTCCCACACCGCATGCTAATGAGCATAAAAGAGTCATATCTTCATTTGAAAAGAGTCATATCTTCATTCCTGAAGTTTTTCCGAGTTTACCCCGCCTTCTTACTTTTGATTGACAGCTCCTCGCCTTTCCCCAGCACACAAAATCCTGCGCTTGTGCATTGTTGTCCTCTTCTGTTGTCTGCGGACAAAGGGACACCGCATTACGATAAAAAGCGCAAAATGTTTGCAGACCGTTATTTACAGTCGGAGAAGGAGTTTAGGAGAGAGCATAATGGCAATGAACTTTTGATAGCAGAGGCCAGCGAGGGATAAAGTTTAATAGGTGAAATGCTGGTGACAGGTTCACTTTAAAGAGACTCTGTCACCACATTATAAGTGTCCTGTCTCCTACATAAGGAGATCGGCGCTGTAATGTAGGTGACAGTAATGCTTTTTATTTAAAAAAAACGATCTTTTTTCACAACGTTAGGAGCGATTTTAGTTTATGTTAATGAGCTTTCTTAATGCCCAAGTGGGCGTACTTTTACTTTCGACCAAGTGGGCATTGTACAGAGGAGTGTATGATGCTGACCAATCGGCATCATGCACTCCTCTCCATTCATTTACACTGCACTAGCGATATAGTTATATCACTACGTGCAGCTACATACACAAGCCCTAACATTACTAGTGTCCTGATAATGAATACACATGACCATCCAGCCTGGACGTCATGTGTACTCAGAATCCTGACACTTCTGACTTTTTTTTGTGAGATTCCGGCAAGTGAAACCAAATCTCGTTTAGCTCCGTGATCTCGCGAGATTTCGTATCCGTTGCTGGAATCTCACAAAAAAGAGTCAGAAGTGTCAGGATTCTGAGTACACATGACGTCCAGGCTGGATTTCATGTGTATTCATTATCAGGACACTAGTAATGTTAGGGCTTGTGTATGAGGCTGCACATAGCGATATATCTATATCGCTAGTGCAGTGTAAATGAATGGAGAGAAGTGCATGATGCCGATTGGTCAGCGTCATGCACTCCTCTGTACAACGCCCACTTGGTCGAAAGTAAAAGTACGCCCACTTGGGCATTAAGAAAGCTCATTAGCATAAACCAAAATCGCTCCTAACGTTGTGAAAAAAGATCGTTTTTTTAAATAAAAAGCATTACTGTCACCTACATTATAGTGCCAATCTCCTTATGTAGGAGACAGGGCACTAATAATGTGGTGACAGAGTCTCTTTAAGGAACCAAATCCTGTTTGATTAACCTCATATCCTTTATCAAGTATTTTGACTATTCTCCAACCTTCAGTAGAAATAGCCAACATTAATCCAAACAGACACTCAGGACAAGACATTTAAAACAATCTGGTGGGCCTTCGTCCTTTTCTAATATTTTTAAATATCTTAATCATCACAAATATAGTAAAAAATAAAAGACCAACCAAACTTAATGAGAAGCCTTCGGGATAATAGACGTTAATCCACTTTTTTGCTACGTGACGATTTGGCTTACTAATGTTCATTTATCCCTTTATTATATTATTTGGTCTTGCTTCTATGATCTGACTCTAATCTGATCTCATTCAAGGAGCCTTGTAGGATTTTGATGGTCAGTTGTGAATGTTGAATAACAGTTCTCGAGTTCTCGCTGCACCTTATAAATAAAGCCGATTACCAAAACGTTATTTTCCCTGGACTGTAGTGCTCGCTGCACTCTAGACGCCTAGAGCTGCTCACCAAAACACAGTCCCAAGACAGTAATGTCACTCACCCAAGGTGAGCATGACGAGGATTTTGTGAAAGACTGTCTCAACCTTCACTTTTGTCACATTTAGACAAGACACATGATTAACGATTAACAAACAAACAAATTCGATATGAATAACAAAACCTACTATCTTATTCTATATTTCTGTATACCTCGTACCTCGTATATCTTGACCACAAGGTATTTTCATCAGAGTCACAGTACACACACAAAACTTACAACAACATTCACAAGTATACATTTTTCCCTCTAGCGGATGACTTTTCAGTTGACAGGAAGCAGTTACATGAAGGGGAATTATTTTTCCTTGACCTCTAGTTTCTATTGTGGCAAATTGAAGTTTTTTAAAATTTTATACTGCTAACTTTTTTTGGGTAGATTCCGCTGGACCGTTTGGACTATGTCGTAGATTCATTGGAATACTTCGATGATCTACTTTTTTAAAAAAAAAATAAAAAATGGTGAAAGAGGGTTGCATGGGGGAGTTTAGATTTCAATTAAAAAAAAAATTTCTTATGTGTTTTTTTTAATACTTTATTATGGCCTTAGTAATGGCTGCTGTCTGATTGAGAGCGTTCATTACTAAGAAGGGGCTTAGTGTTAGCCAGTAAAGAGTCTATCACTAACCCCTACTATTACCCCGGTTCTCACTGCCGCGAGGAGTGTACGATCCAGTACTCGACCATCTGAAGCGACGGTAAACCAGCAGGGCGGCCGCAGGCTGGTTTTGCCAGGCTGGGAAGGGACAAAAACCGTGGCCCTTCCCATCCTGGTAATGCCAGGCTGCAGCTTCTTTATTGTATCTGGCTGGTCATGAAAAATAGCGAGAACCCCACGTAATTTTAAAAAAAAGAAACAATTGAAAAAAAATTACGTGAGATCCCCTCCATTTTTCATAACCAGCCAGATACAAAAAAAAACAGCAGCAGCCTAGCATTACCAGGGTGGGAAGGGCCACGGTTTTTGGCCATTCTGAGCCTGAGCCCTTCTCTTCAGACGGTCGGGTGCTGGATCGTACCCAGCTCTTCCCGGTACTCCTGGTGGCGGTGGTTACCGGGGTAATAATAGGGGTTAGTGATAGCCTTATTACTGGCTAACACTAAGCCCCTTCTTAGTAATGGACGCTCTCAATCAGGCAGCTGCCAATACTAAGGCGGTAATGAAGTATTAAAAAACAAGAGACATAAAAAAAAATATTTTATTGAATTAACAACTCTTCCACACAATCCACTTTAACCATTTTATTAAAAAAAAAGAAAAAAAGCTTAGATCAGCGAAGTAGTCCAACGAATCTACGACATAGTCCAAATGGTCCAGCGGATACTGCAAAACAAAAATTAGCAGTATGAAAAATAAAAATAAAGATGGCTACCCCCACAGAAGTACAAACATATGAATAAATAGTTACTTTAGGGAACATATTAACATAATTACAAAAAATAGGCCCATAAAGTAAAACATATAAAATAAAATGAAAAAATTACAACGCCTTTCCTTTAAAGAGAACCTTTCACCTCCCCATACAGGTGCAGCTGAGTGCAGCATGTAATGGTCAGGGCTGAACAAACTCTAGGGCACTTTACATTTTTTCCTAGCCTCCTTCGTTATTTAGATATCGGTGCTGTAATATTTGGCGCCCGATATTTAAATAACCCCATGAACTGTCAATGGGAAGGTAATTGGCAAGGGGGCGTGTAACATCGCCGTGACACTGTCCAATCAGCTACGGACAGTGTCACAGCAAGGTCTGGAGAGAGGAGAGCGTGTGCGCGCAGCTTTGCCACCACTACGGAACAGAAGAGGAGAGAAGAAGAAGAGTGTGAACTGTTCTTCTTCTGTTCCATGTTATCGGAGCACGCTCTCACTTTTTAGCTCTCGGCAGACAAGGACGACAAGACTGTTCTCTCTCGAGAGATCACACAGTCTTGTACTTGCCTTCCGAGAGCTGAAGAGTGAGAGTGTGCACGCGCACACGCTCTCCTCTCTCCAACTCTTGCTGTTGACACAGTTCGTAGCTGATTGGACAGTGTCACAGCGATGTTACATACCCCCTTGCCAATTACCGCCCCATTGACAGTTCATGGAGTTATTTAAATATCGTGCGCCAAATATTACGGCACCGATATCTAAATAAGGAAGGAGGGTAGGAAAAAAGTGGAAAGTGCCCCAGAGTTTGTGCAGCCTTCCCCATTACATGCTGCACTCAAATGCACATCTATGGGCAGGTGAAAGGTACTCTTTAAAGTGTAACAACTTTTTAAAAAACTTTTGACATGTCAGAAGTTTTGATCAGTGGGGTCCGAACACTGAGACCCCCCCACTAGTCACTAAAACTAAGCAGAAGAAGTGCTCGGGTGATCGGTGTGCCGCTTCAATTCCTATTGGCTTTCCTTGGAGCAGTGTACAGGCTCAATCGAAAGTCTATGAGTCCGTATACCGCTCACTCGGCTTAAAGTCGATCATAAATGAAGCGGCACAGCGCTCACCCGAGCACTTCTGCTGCTTCGTTTTAGAGATCGGTGGGGATCTCAGTGCTCGGTCCCCCACCAATGAAAACTTCCTACATGTCAGTATGACATGATAAAAGATTAGTTACACTTTAAAGGCTATGTACACCTTTAAAAACGTATTTATATATATATATATATATATATATATATATATATATATATATAAAATGGAAAAAAGAATAAAGCAGCACAGCAACAGCGGTGGGTGCAGGCCTCCTGGGTTGAGGCTAAGAACCCTTGTCAATATAAGAATACAAAAATGAAGAGACAGCACTCCAGGGAAAACGGTGAAAAAAAGTGATGTGTTTATTCACCCCATAGGCAGGCAACGTTTCGATCCGTCTCAATGGGATCTTTGTCAAGCCTTGACAAAGATCCCATTGAGACGGATCGAAACGTTGCCTGCCTGTGGGGTGAATAAACAAATCACCTTTTTTCACCATTTTCCCTGGAGTGCTGTCTTTTCATTTTTGTATTCTTTTTTTAATATATATATATATATATATATATATATATATATCTATATATATATATATATATATATATATATATATATATATATATAAGATACAAATCGAAAAATAAGCAGCAAGTCCAAGATTCAAGTGAACAAAATGGGTACTTTATTGCCCGTGCGACGTTTCAGCTCTGTCCACTGGAGCCTTTCTCAAGCAAATGACTAGTGTGAGTTCACACAATATAACAGAGTCTCAATCACAAGTGCTGTTTAACAGTAATCAATGAAAAATGCAGACGTTTGTACATAAAAGACAATATATAATGCAATGTATATATGTGACTATTAAAACAGAGGCTAAATACATACACAGAAGGTTGTATTTGTACATACAGACAAATAAAATCTAAAAATTATCACAACAAGGTGATTAGTGCAGAGGTGCAGTGAATTAAAATCTATCTCTTCACCTCTTAGAATACCGTGGGTGTAGCCGAAAGCGGCGTCCGGGCAGCGCAACTGCGCATGTCCGGAAGTAAATCCAACTAGGGGTAACAGAATGCGAACGGCGCATGTGCCGTAAGGGAACGAGGACACAGAAGCCATTTTGGACTATGGAAGGCATGCCTAAGTTGCTCGTACGCGCATGCGTGGAGTTGTAGCGCTCGGTCATCCTGATGCTAATATCTAAGTCGATTTAAGTTATAATATTGTATGGAATAATATCTGTAAAGTAAGGAGACAACATGAAAGGATGTATCCATATTTCTATGCACTAATGGTACGAGTATATCTCTACACTCGTAGTAGTCAGGTAGCCATGTGACCTCATACACTTCAGAGGACAGTGGGAGAGGTGAAAGGATACAGTGGCCATCAAAGATGGTCACGATCCAAGCCCCAAAATACGGAGTACCAGCGAACAGAGCATGCGTTAGCTTGCTCGTTGACTGAAGGGACATCCATATAACTCCCTATAGGAAGTGTGGTGGGGACCACACAATTGTGTATAGCGAGGGGACAAGGGTGGCATATGACATATCAAAGTTGTGACATATGATGGACATCAAATGCAGGTTCCTATCAGGAGACCAATTATAGGAGCGGTATACATAAGTAAATTATGTCAAATTACCCAAAAGTAGTACAGAAAAAGCATGTAAAACACTGATAGGGTATCATAGAGGTGATGGATACAAAGTGTGCATCATCTGCAAAAAATAAAGAGAATGGTGTTAGCATATCATTAAAAAAAGTCATAAAAATCATAAAAATCGAGGGCGACCTCAAGTGTGGAGCCCATGAGGACCATGGGGGAAGCGGGGAGCCTAGACCAATCCACCTAAGGCAAAATCTACATTTAAGCCATTTGGTTTGAGGGAGTTAAGTCTATTTATCCATTGGAGCTCACATATTTTAAGTAGTTTAGACCTGTTACCCCCTCTTCTAAGAGGAGGGATGTGGTCAAGTATCCAAAACCTGAGTTGATTCTCATTGTGTCCCATGTCAGAGAAATGTTTGGACACGGGTAAATCTAGCTTCTTTTTCCTGATAGTGTACCTGTGTTGATTGAGTCTGGTCTTAAGGTCAAGTGTAGTTTCACCGACATGGTGTAGGTTACAGGGACACTGTCACAGGTGAGAAAATGTCGAATGTCATAACTCTTATTGGTGGTAGGATGTACAAGAGTCGGGCCCTTATTGATGAGTCTGCAATTAACACATTTCAGACAGGGGAAACATCCTAATTTGAGCTGTTTGAGGAATGTTTGTCTACTCAGTCTCTGTGGGCCCAGATCAGGCGTTACAAGTTTATCCCTCAGATTTGTAGGCCTGCAATATGAGAATAGTGGAAGATTAGTGAATTCAGGTACAGTGGAGGAAATAAGTATTTGATCCCTTGCTGATTTTGTAAGTTTGCCCACTGTCAAAGACATGAACAGTCTAGAATTTTTAGGCTAGGTTAATTTTACCAGTGAGAGATAGATTATATAAAAAAAACAAAACAGAAAATCACATAGTCAAAATTATATATATTTATTTGCATTGTGCACAGAGAAATAAGTATTTGCTCCCTTTGGCAAACAAGACTTAATACTTGGTGGCAAAACCCTTGTTGGCAAGCACAGCAGTCAGACGTTTTTTGCTAGGCCACTCCATGACCTTAATGTGCTTCTTTTTGAGCCACTCCTTTGTTGCCTTGGCTGTATGTTTCGGGTCATTGTCGTGCTGGAAGACCCAGCTACGAGCCATTTTTAATGTCCTGGTGGAGGGAAGGAGGTTGTCACTCAGGATTTGACGGTACATGGCTCCATCCATTCTCCCATTGATGCGGTGAAGTAGTCCTGTGCCCTTAGCAGAGAAACACCCCCAAAACATAATGTTTCCACCTCCATGCTTGACAGTGGGGATGGTGTTCTCTGGGTCATAGGCAGCATTTCTCTTCCTCCAAACACGGCGAGTAGAGTTAATGCCAAAGAGCTCAATTTTAGTCTCATCTGACCACAGCACCTTCTCCCAATCACTCTCAGAATCATCCAGATGTTCATTTGCAAACTTCAGATGGGCCTGTACATGTGCCTTCTTGAGCAGGGGGACCTTGCGGGCACTGCAGGATTTTAATCCATTACGGCGTAATGTGTTACCAATGGTTTTCTTGGTGACTGTAGTCCCAGCTGCCTTGAGATCATTAACAAGTTCCGCCCGTGTAGTTTTTGGCTGAGCTCTCATCTTCCTCAGGATCAAGGATACCCCACGAGGTGAGATTTTGCATGGAGCCCCAGATCGATGTCGATTGACAGTCATTTTGTATGTCTTCCATTTTCTTACTATTGCACCAACAGTTGTCTCCTTCTCACCCAGCGTCTTACTTATGGTTTTGTAACCCATTCCAGCCTTGTGCAGGTCTATGATCTTGTCCCTGACATCCTTAGAAAGCTCTTTGGTCTTGCCCATGTTGTAGAGGTTAGAGTCAGACTGATTAATTGAGTCTGTGGACAGGAGTCTTTTATACAGGTGACCATTTAAGACAGCTAATGAATGATTCTGCTTCAAGTTCATACATTCTAAGTACTTTGTCTAAAAAGATGGCTATGTGACAAAAAATGGAATCTGAGCCAAAGACAATTGGTCTGCCGGTGGATCAGTGAGTGATTTATGGATCTTGGGGAGTACATAAATAACAGGGGTTCTTGGCTGGTCAATCACTAAATATTGAGCAAGGTCATCATCAATAATGCCTCCTGAGAGTGCCCCATCAATAATGTTTTTTATTTCTCGGGAGATTTCAAATTTAGGGTCATAGTTAATCTGCTTGTAAGTAGAATGGTTACTGAGTTGTCTGTTAATTTCTTTGAGATACAAGGAGGTATCCATCACTACCACTGCCCCACCCATATCAGCGGGCTTAATGGTAATATTTTTGTCACAAGAAAGTTTGTCTAGGGCCATCTCTTTGTGAGATTAGGATGTGAAAATCCAAAATCAACTGGTGTAGATTTAATTACATCCAGGTCATGTTTGACAGCAGAAATAAAAGCGTCAATGACTGGCATATTGGTAGGGGGCATAAACGAACTACTTTTAGAAAGACCATAATTTTTTAGATTTAATTCAGTTTTAGATTGTGTCTTACTTGTAGGTTGACCAGAAAACCACCACTTCAATTTGATAGACCTGAAAAAACGAAACATATCAGTCTCAACCTTAAACCAATCAACATGCGATGAGGGACAAAATGATAAGCCTTTGCTCAAGATGAGAAAGATGAGATTCAGATAGTATCTTGCATGAAATGTTTACCACTATCTTCTCCTCAGGGACATCGCTCCTCTCACTGTTGAGGGTTTTGATCTGTTCATCCTGTGAACCTGTGTGCCAACGGTGGCGTCTTCCCCCTCTTCTGGTGCGCTTCTGGTTGGTGTAGAAGGGCCAGGGGTTGCCCCTAAAAAAGAGGCCGATGTATCATAAAACTTGGTCCTGGCTGATGGTCCCAATCAAGCCTTGACAAAGATCCCATTGAGACGGATCGAAACGTTGCCTGCCTGTGGGGTGAATACACAAATCACCTTTTTTCACCTTTTTTCCCTGGAGTGCTGTATCTTCATTTTTGTATTCTTATACACTACCGTTCAAAAGTTTGGGGTCACCCAGGCAATTTAGTGTTTTCCATGAAATTGGCTCCAATCAAGCGCTGTCCACAGGGTATGGCATGGCGTTGCAAAATGGAGTGATAGCCTTCCTTATTCAAAATCCCTTTTACCTTGTACAAATCTCCCACTTTACCAGCACCAAAGCAACCCCAGACCATCACATTACCTCCACCATGCTTGACAGATTGCGTCAGGCACTCTTCCAGCATCTTTTCAGTTGTTCTGCATCTCACAAATATTCTTCTGTGTGATCCAAACACCTCAAACTTCGATCCATCTGTCCATAACACTTTTTTCCAATCTTCCTCTGTCCAATGTCTGTGTGCTTTTGCCCATATTAATCTTTTCCTTTTATTAGTCAGTCTCAGATATGGCTTTTTCTTTGCCACTCTGCCCTGAAGGCCAGCATCCCGGAGTCGCCTCTTCACTGTAGACGTTGACACTGGCGTTTTGCGGGTACTATTTATTGAAGCTGCCAGTTGAGGACCTGTGAGGCGTCTATTTCTCAAACTAGAGACTCTAATGTACTTGTCTTGTTGCTCAGTTGTGCAGCGGGGCCTCCCACTTCTCTTTCTACTTTGGTTAGAGCCTGTTTGTGCTGTCCTCTGAAGGGAGTAGTACACAACGTTGTAGGAAATCTTCAGTTTCTTGGCAATTTCTCGCACGGAATAGCCTTCATTTCTAAGAACAAGAATAGACTGTCGAGTTTCACGTGAAAGCTCTCTTTTTCTAGCCATTTTGAGAGTTTAATCGAACCCACAAATGTAATGCTCCAGATTCTCAACTAGCTCAAAGGAAGGTCAGTTGTATAGCTCCTCTAAACAGCAAAACTGTTTACAGCGGTGCTAACATAATTGCACAAGGGTTTTCAAGTGTTTTCTAATAATCCATTAGCCTTCTAAAACAGTTAGCAAACACAATGTACCCTTAGAACACTGGAGTGATGGTTGCTGGAAATGGGCCTCTATACACCTATGTAGATATTGCATTAAAAAACAGACGTTTGCAGCTAGAATAGTCATTTAGCACATTAACAACGTATAGAGTGTATTTCTGATTAATTTAATGTTATCTTCATTGAAAAAAACTGTGCTTTTCTTGCAAAAATAAG
>NW_027462795.1:0-28325 GCF_050947455.1 Rhinoderma darwinii
GGCAGCCAGTCTAAAAAACACTATCTTGGACTTCTCTGCATGTTTCCCAGGCGAGAAATTGGCAGCATGTTCAGAACCATGTTTCTGTGAATAACTCCTGAACCGTAAGTCCTAGACGCTCGCTCTTGGCTGCATTCGATTCAGCTCGTGGCAGCCAGTCTAAAAAACACTATGTTGGACTTCTCTGCATGTTTCCCAGGCGAGAAATTGGCAGCATGTTCAGAACCATGTTTCTGTGAATAACTCCTGAACCGTAAGTCCTAGACGCTCGCTCTTGGCTGCATTCGATTCAGCTCGTGGCAGCCAGTCTAAAAAACACTATCTCGGACTTCTCTGCATGTTTCCCAGGCGAGCAATTGGCAGCATGTTCAGAACCATGTTTCTGTGAATAACTCCTGAACCGTAAGTCCTAGACGCTCGCTCTTGGCTGCATTCGATTCAGCTCGTGGCAGCCAGTCTAAAAAACACTATCTTGGACTTCTCTGCATGTTTCCCAGGCGAGAAATTGGCAGCATGTTCAGAACCATGTTTCTGTGAATAACTCCTGAACCGTAAGTCCTAGACGCTCGATCTTGGCGGCATTCGTCTCAGCGCCTGGCAATTAGTATAGGAGCACTGTGTTTGACTTCTCTGGATGTTTCCCAGGCGAGTTATTGACAAGTAAATCCTAGACGCTCGATCTTGGTTATTTTCGCTTTCGCGGCTGGCAGTAAAAGAACCATGTTTCTGTGAATAACTCCTGAACCGTAAGTCCTAGACGCTCGCTCTTGGCTGCATTCGATTCAGCTCGTGGCAGCCAGTCTAAAAAACACTATCTTGGACTTCTCTGCATGTTTCCCAGGCGAGAAATTGGCAGCATGTTCAGAACCATGTTTCTGTGAATAACTCCTGAACCGTAAGTCCTAGACGCTCGATCTTGGCGGCATTCGTCTCAGCGCCTGGCAATTAGTATAGGAGCACTGTGTTTGACTTCTCTGGATGTTTCCCAGGCGAGTTATTGACAAGTAAATCCTAGACGCTCGATCTTGGTTATTTTCGCTTTCGCGGCTGGCAGTAAAAGAACCATGTTTCTGTGAATAACTCCTGAACCGTAAGTCCTAGACGCTCGCTCTTGGCTGCATTCGATTCAGCTCGTGGCAGCCAGTCTAAAAAACACTATCTTGGACTTCTCTGCATGTTTCCCAGGCGAGAAATTGGCAGCATGTTCAGAACCATGTTTCTGTGAATAACTCCTGAACCGTAAGTCCTAGACGCTCGCTCTTGGCTGCATTCGATTCAGCTCGTGGCAGCCAGTCTAAAAAACACTATCTTGGACTTCTCTGCATGTTCCTAAGGCAAATGTTTCTAAAGCTAATTCTTGAACCGTAAGTCCTAGACGCTCGATCTTGGCGGCATTCGTCTCAGCGCCTGGCAATTAGTATAGGAGCACTGTGTTTGACTTCTCTGGATGTTTCCCAGGCGAGTTATTGACAAGTAAATCCTAGACGCTCGATCTTGGTTATTTTCGCTTTCGCGGCTGGCAGTAAAAGAACCATGTTTCTGTGAATAACTCCTGAACCGTAAGTCCTAGACGCTCGCTCTTGGCTGCATTCGATTCAGCTCGTGGCAGCCAGTCTAAAAAACACTATCTTGGACTTCTCTGCATGTTTCCCAGGCGAGCAATTGGCAGCATGTTCAGAACCATGTTTCTGTGAATAACTCCTGAACCGTAAGTCCTAGACGCTCGCTCTTGGCTGCATTCGATTCAGCTCGTGGCAGCCAGTCTAAAAAACACTATCTTGGACTTCTCTGCATGTTTCCCAGGCGAGCAATTGGCAGCATGTTCAGAACCATGTTTCTGTGAATAACTCCTGAACCGTAAGTCCTAGACGCTCGCTCTTGGCTGCATTCGATTCAGCTCGTGGCAGCCAGTCTAAAAAACACTATCTTGGACTTCTCTGCATGTTTCCCAGGCGAGAAATTGGCAGCATGTTCAGAACCATGTTTCTGTGAATAACTCCTGAACCGTAAGTCCTAGACGCTCGCTCTTGGCTGCATTCGATTCAGCTCGTGGCAGCCAGTCTAAAAAACACTATCTTGGACTTCTCTGCATGTTTCCCAGGCGAGAAATTGGCAGCATGTTCAGAACCATGTTTCTGTGAATAACTCCTGAACCGTAAGTCCTAGACGCTCGCTCTTGGCTGCATTCGATTCAGCTCGTGGCAGCCAGTCTAAAAAACACTATCTCGGACTTCTCTGCATGTTTCCCAGGCGAGCAATTGGCAGCATGTTCAGAACCATGTTTCTGTGAATAACTCCTGAACCGTAAGTCCTAGACGCTCGCTCTTGGCTGCATTCGATTCAGCTCGTGGCAGCCAGTCTAAAAAACACTATCTTGGACTTCTCTGCATGTTTCCCAGGCGAGAAATTGGCAGCATGTTCAGAACCATGTTTCTGTGAATAACTCCTGAACCGTAAGTCCTAGACGCTCGATCTTGGCGGCATTCGTCTCAGCGCCTGGCAATTAGTATAGGAGCACTGTGTTTGACTTCTCTGGATGTTTCCCAGGCGAGTTATTGACAAGTAAATCCTAGACGCTCGATCTTGGTTATTTTCGCTTTCGCGGCTGGCAGTAAAAGAACCATGTTTCTGTGAATAACTCCTGAACCGTAAGTCCTAGACGCTCGCTCTTGGCTGCATTCGATTCAGCTCGTGGCAGCCAGTCTAAAAAACACTATCTTGGACTTCTCTGCATGTTTCCCAGGCGAGAAATTGGCAGCATGTTCAGAACCATGTTTCTGTGAATAACTCCTGAACCGTAAGTCCTAGACGCTCGATCTTGGCGGCATTCGTCTCAGCGCCTGGCAATTAGTATAGGAGCACTGTGTTTGACTTCTCTGGATGTTTCCCAGGCGAGTTATTGACAAGTAAATCCTAGACGCTCGATCTTGGTTATTTTCGCTTTCGCGGCTGGCAGTAAAAGAACCATGTTTCTGTGAATAACTCCTGAACCGTAAGTCCTAGACGCTCGCTCTTGGCTGCATTCGATTCAGCTCGTGGCAGCCAGTCTAAAAAACACTATCTTGGACTTCTCTGCATGTTTCCCAGGCGAGCAATTGGCAGCATGTTCAGAACCATGTTTCTGTGAATAACTCCTGAACCGTAAGTCCTAGACGCTCGCTCTTGGCTGCATTCGATTCAGCTCGTGGCAGCCAGTCTAAAAAACACTATCTTGGACTTCTCTGCATGTTTCCCAGGCGAGAAATTGGCAGCATGTTCAGAACCATGTTTCTGTGAATAACTCCTGAACCGTAAGTCCTAGACGCTCGCTCTTGGCTGCATTCGATTCAGCTCGTGGCAGCCAGTCTAAAAAACACTATCTCGGACTTCTCTGCATGTTTCCCAGGCGAGCAATTGGCAGCATGTTCAGAACCATGTTTCTGTGAATAACTCCTGAACCGTAAGTCCTAGACGCTCGCTCTTGGCTGCATTCGATTCAGCTCGTGGCAGCCAGTCTAAAAAACACTATCTTGGACTTCTCTGCATGTTTCCCAGGCGAGAAATTGGCAGCATGTTCAGAACCATGTTTCTGTGAATAACTCCTGAACCGTAAGTCCTAGACGCTCGATCTTGGCGGCATTCGTCTCAGCGCCTGGCAATTAGTATAGGAGCACTGTGTTTGACTTCTCTGGATGTTTCCCAGGCGAGTTATTGACAAGTAAATCCTAGACGCTCGATCTTGGTTATTTTCGCTTTCGCGGCTGGCAGTAAAAGAACCATGTTTCTGTGAATAACTCCTGAACCGTAAGTCCTAGACGCTCGCTCTTGGCTGCATTCGATTCAGCTCGTGGCAGCCAGTCTAAAAAACACTATCTTGGACTTCTCTGCATGTTTCCCAGGCGAGCAATTGGCAGCATGTTCAGAACCATGTTTCTGTGAATAACTCCTGAACCGTAAGTCCTAGACGCTCGCTCTTGGCTGCATTCGATTCAGCTCGTGGCAGCCAGTCTAAAAAACACTATCTTGGACTTCTCTGCATGTTCCTAAGGCAAATGTTTCTAAAGCTAATTCTTGAACCGTAAGTCCTAGACGCTCGATCTTGGCGGCATTCGTCTCAGCGCCTGGCAATTAGTATAGGAGCACTGTGTTTGACTTCTCTGGATGTTTCCCAGGCGAGTTATTGACAAGTAAATCCTAGACGCTCGATCTTGGTTATTTTCGCTTTCGCGGCTGGCAGTAAAAGAACCATGTTTCTGTGAATAACTCCTGAACCGTAAGTCCTAGACGCTCGCTCTTGGCTGCATTCGATTCAGCTCGTGGCAGCCAGTCTAAAAAACACTATCTTGGACTTCTCTGCATGTTTCCCAGGCGAGCAATTGGCAGCATGTTCAGAACCATGTTTCTGTGAATAACTCCTGAACCGTAAGTCCTAGACGCTCGCTCTTGGCTGCATTCGATTCAGCTCGTGGCAGCCAGTCTAAAAAACACTATCTTGGACTTCTCTGCATGTTCCTAAGGCAAATGTTTCTAAAGCTAATTCTTGAACCGTAAGTCCTAGACGCTCGATCTTGGCGGCATTCGTCTCAGCGCCTGGCAATTAGTATAGGAGCACTGTGTTTGACTTCTCTGGATGTTTCCCAGGCGAGTTATTGACAAGTAAATCCTAGACGCTCGATCTTGGTTATTTTCGCTTTCGCGGCTGGCAGTAAAAGAACCATGTTTCTGTGAATAACTCCTGAACCGTAAGTCCTAGACGCTCGCTCTTGGCTGCATTCGATTCAGCTCGTGGCAGCCAGTCTAAAAAACACTATCTTGGACTTCTCTGCATGTTTCCCAGGCGAGAAATTGGCAGCATGTTCAGAACCATGTTTCTGTGAATAACTCCTGAACCGTAAGTCCTAGACGCTCGCTCTTGGCTGCATTCGATTCAGCTCGTGGCAGCCAGTCTAAAAAACACTATCTTGGACTTCTCTGCATGTTCCTAAGGCAAATGTTTCTAAAGCTAATTCTTGAACCGTAAGTCCTAGACGCTCGATCTTGGCGGCATTCGTCTCAGCGCCTGGCAATTAGTATAGGAGCACTGTGTTTGACTTCTCTGGATGTTTCCCAGGCGAGTTATTGACAAGTAAATCCTAGACGCTCGATCTTGGTTATTTTCGCTTTCGCGGCTGGCAGTAAAAGAACCATGTTTCTGTGAATAACTCCTGAACCGTAAGTCCTAGACGCTCGCTCTTGGCTGCATTCGATTCAGCTCGTGGCAGCCAGTCTAAAAAACACTATCTTGGACTTCTCTGCATGTTTCCCAGACGAGAAATTGGCAGCATGTTCAGAACCATGTTTCTGTGAATAACTCCTGAACCGTAAGCCCTAGACGCTCGATCTTGGCGGCATTCGTCTCAGCGCCTGGCAATTAGTATAGGAGCACTGTGTTTGACTTCTCTGGATGTTTCCCAGGCGAGTTATTGACAAGTAAATCCTAGACGCTCGATCTTGGTTATTTTCGCTTTCGCGGCTGGCAGTAAAAGAACCATGTTTCTGTGAATAACTCCTGAACCGTAAGTCCTAGACGCTCGCTCTTGGCTGCATTCGATTCAGCTCGTGGCAGCCAGTCTAAAAAACACTATCTTGGACTTCTCTGCATGTTTCCCAGGCGAGCAATTGGCAGCATGTTCAGAACCATGTTTCTGTGAATAACTCCTGAACCGTAAGTCCTAGACGCTCGCTCTTGGCTGCATTCGATTCAGCTCGTGGCAGCCAGTCTAAAAAACACTATCTTGGACTTCTCTGCATGTTTCCCAGGCGAGCAATTGGCAGCATGTTCAGAACCATGTTTCTGTGAATAACTCCTGAACCGTAAGTCCTAGACGCTCGCTCTTGGCTGCATTCGATTCAGCTCGTGGCAGCCAGTCTAAAAAACACTATCTTGGACTTCTCTGCATGTTTCCCAGGCGAGAAATTGGCAGCATGTTCAGAACCATGTTTCTGTGAATAACTCCTGAACCGTAAGTCCTAGACGCTCGCTCTTGGCTGCATTCGATTCAGCTCGTGGCAGCCAGTCTAAAAAACACTATCTTGGACTTCTCTGCATGTTTCCCAGGCGAGAAATTGGCAGCATGTTCAGAACCATGTTTCTGTGAATAACTCCTGAACCGTAAGTCCTAGACGCTCGCTCTTGGCTGCATTCGATTCAGCTCGTGGCAGCCAGTCTAAAAAACACTATCTTGGACTTCTCTGCATGTTTCCCAGGCGAGAAATTGGCAGCATGTTCAGAACCATGTTTCTGTGAATAACTCCTGAACCGTAAGTCCTAGACGCTCGCTCTTGGCTGCATTCGATTCAGCTCGTGGCAGCCAGTCTAAAAAACACTATCTCGGACTTCTCTGCATGTTTCCCAGGCGAGCAATTGGCAGCATGTTCAGAACCATGTTTCTGTGAATAACTCCTGAACCGTAAGTCCTAGACGCTCGCTCTTGGCTGCATTCGATTCAGCTCGTGGCAGCCAGTCTAAAAAACACTATCTTGGACTTCTCTGCATGTTTCCCAGGCGAGAAATTGGCAGCATGTTCAGAACCATGTTTCTGTGAATAACTCCTGAACCGTAAGTCCTAGACGCTCGATCTTGGCGGCATTCGTCTCAGCGCCTGGCAATTAGTATAGGAGCACTGTGTTTGACTTCTCTGGATGTTTCCCAGGCGAGTTATTGACAAGTAAATCCTAGACGCTCGATCTTGGTTATTTTCGCTTTCGCGGCTGGCAGTAAAAGAACCATGTTTCTGTGAATAACTCCTGAACCGTAAGTCCTAGACGCTCGCTCTTGGCTGCATTCGATTCAGCTCGTGGCAGCCAGTCTAAAAAACACTATCTTGGACTTCTCTGCATGTTTCCCAGGCGAGAAATTGGCAGCATGTTCAGAACCATGTTTCTGTGAATAACTCCTGAACCGTAAGTCCTAGACGCTCGATCTTGGCGGCATTCGTCTCAGCGCCTGGCAATTAGTATAGGAGCACTGTGTTTGACTTCTCTGGATGTTTCCCAGGCGAGTTATTGACAAGTAAATCCTAGACGCTCGATCTTGGTTATTTTCGCTTTCGCGGCTGGCAGTAAAAGAACCATGTTTCTGTGAATAACTCCTGAACCGTAAGTCCTAGACGCTCGCTCTTGGCTGCATTCGATTCAGCACGTGGCAGCCAGTCTAAAAAACACTATCTTGGACTTCTCTGCATGTTTACCAGGCGAGCAATTGGCAGCATGTTCAGAACCATGTTTCTGTGAATAACTCCTGAACCGTAAGTCCTAGACGCTCGCTCTTGGCTGCATTCGATTCAGCTCGTGGCAGCCAGTCTAAAAAACACTATCTTGGACTTCTCTGCATGTTTCCCAGGCGAGAAATTGGCAGCATGTTCAGAACCATGTTTCTGTGAATAACTCCTGAACCGTAAGTCCTAGACGCTCGCTCTTGGCTGCATTCGATTCAGCTCGTGGCAGCCAGTCTAAAAAACACTATCTTGGACTTCTCTGCATGTTTCCCAGGCGAGCAATTGGCAGCATGTTCAGAACCATGTTTCTGTGAATAACTCCTGAACCGTAAGTCCTAGACGCTCGCTCTTGGCTGCATTCGATTCAGCTCGTGGCAGCCAGTCTAAAAAACACTATCTTGGACTTCTCTGCATGTTTCCCAGGCGAGCAATTGGCAGCATGTTCAGAACCATGTTTCTGTGAATAACTCCTGAACCGTAAGTCCTAGACGCTCGCTCTTGGCTGCATTCGATTCAGCTCGTGGCAGCCAGTCTAAAAAACACTATCTTGGACTTCTCTGCATGTTTCCCAGGCGAGAAATTGGCAGCATGTTCAGAACCATGTTTCTGTGAATAACTCCTGAACCGTAAGTCCTAGACGCTCGCTCTTGGCTGCATTCGATTCAGCTCGTGGCAGCCAGTCTAAAAAACACTATCTCGGACTTCTCTGCATGTTTCCCAGGCGAGCAATTGGCAGCATGTTCAGAACCATGTTTCTGTGAATAACTCCTGAACCGTAAGTCCTAGACGCTCGCTCTTGGCTGCATTCGATTCAGCTCGTGGCAGCCAGTCTAAAAAACACTATCTTGGACTTCTCTGCATGTTTCCCAGGCGAGAAATTGGCAGCATGTTCAGAACCATGTTTCTGTGAATAACTCCTGAACCGTAAGTCCTAGACGCTCGATCTTGGCGGCATTCGTCTCAGCGCCTGGCAATTAGTATAGGAGCACTGTGTTTGACTTCTCTGGATGTTTCCCAGGCGAGTTATTGACAAGTAAATCCTAGACGCTCGATCTTGGTTATTTTCGCTTTCGCGGCTGGCAGTAAAAGAACCATGTTTCTGTGAATAACTCCTGAACCGTAAGTCCTAGACGCTCGCTCTTGGCTGCATTCGATTCAGCTCGTGGCAGCCAGTCTAAAAAACACTATCTTGGACTTCTCTGCATGTTTCCCAGGCGAGAAATTGGCAGCATGTTCAGAACCATGTTTCTGTGAATAACTCCTGAACCGTAAGTCCTAGACGCTCGATCTTGGCGGCATTCGTCTCAGCGCCTGGCAATTAGTATAGGAGCACTGTGTTTGACTTCTCTGGATGTTTCCCAGGCGAGTTATTGACAAGTAAATCCTAGACGCTCGATCTTGGTTATTTTCGCTTTCGCGGCTGGCAGTAAAAGAACCATGTTTCTGTGAATAACTCCTGAACCGTAAGTCCTAGACGCTCGCTCTTGGCTGCATTCGATTCAGCTCGTGGCAGCCAGTCTAAAAAACACTATCTTGGACTTCTCTGCATGTTTCCCAGGCGAGCAATTGGCAGCATGTTCAGAACCATGTTTCTGTGAATAACTCCTGAACCGTAAGTCCTAGACGCTCGCTCTTGGCTGCATTCGATTCAGCTCGTGGCAGCCAGTCTAAAAAACACTATCTTGGACTTCTCTGCATGTTTCCCAGGCGAGAAATTGGCAGCATGTTCAGAACCATGTTTCTGTGAATAACTCCTGAACCGTAAGTCCTAGACGCTCGCTCTTGGCTGCATTCGATTCAGCTCGTGGCAGCCAGTCTAAAAAACACTATCTCTGACTTCTCTGCATGTTTCCCAGGCGAGCAATTGGCAGCATGTTCAGAACCATGTTTCTGTGAATAACTCCTGAACCGTAAGTCCTAGACGCTCGCTCTTGGCTGCATTCGATTCAGCTCGTGGCAGCCAGTCTAAAAAACACTATCTTGGACTTCTCTGCATGTTTCCCAGGCGAGAAATTGGCAGCATGTTCAGAACCATGTTTCTGTGAATAACTCCTGAACCGTAAGTCCTAGACGCTCGATCTTGGCGGCATTCGTCTCAGCGCCTGGCAATTAGTATAGGAGCACTGTGTTTGACTTCTCTGGATGTTTCCCAGGCGAGTTATTGACAAGTAAATCCTAGACGCTCGATCTTGGTTATTTTCGCTTTCGCGGCTGGCAGTAAAAGAACCATGTTTCTGTGAATAACTCCTGAACCGTAAGTCCTAGACGCTCGCTCTTGGCTGCATTCGATTCAGCTCGTGGCAGCCAGTCTAAAAAACACTATCTTGGACTTCTCTGCATGTTTCCCAGGCGAGCAATTGGCAGCATGTTCAGAACCATGTTTCTGTGAATAACTCCTGAACCGTAAGTCCTAGACGCTCGCTCTTGGCTGCATTCGATTCAGCTCGTGGCAGCCAGTCTAAAAAACACTATCTTGGACTTCTCTGCATGTTTCCCAGGCGAGCAATTGGCAGCATGTTCAGAACCATGTTTCTGTGAATAACTCCTGAACCGTAAGTCCTAGACGCTCGCTCTTGGCTGCATTCGATTCAGCTCGTGGCAGCCAGTCTAAAAAACACTATCTTGGACTTCTCTGCATGTTTCCCAGGCGAGAAATTGGCAGCATGTTCAGAACCATGTTTCTGTGAATAACTCCTGAACCGTAAGTCCTAGACGCTCGCTCTTGGCTGCATTCGATTCAGCTCGTGGCAGCCAGTCTAAAAAACACTATCTTGGACTTCTCTGCATGTTTCCCAGGCGAGAAATTGGCAGCATGTTCAGAACCATGTTTCTGTGAATAACTCCTGAACCGTAAGTCCTAGACGCTCGCTCTTGGCTGCATTCGATTCAGCTCGTGGCAGCCAGTCTAAAAAACACTATCTTGGACTTCTCTGCATGTTTCCCAGGCGAGAAATTGGCAGCACGTTCAGAACCATGTTTCTGTGAATAACTCCTGAACCGTAAGTCCTAGACGCTCGCTCTTGGCTGCATTCGATTCAGCTCGTGGCAGCCAGTCTAAAAAACACTATCTCGGACTTCTCTGCATGTTTCCCAGGCGAGCAATTGGCAGCATGTTCAGAACCATGTTTCTGTGAATAACTCCTGAACCGTAAGTCCTAGACGCTCGCTCTTGGCTGCATTCGATTCAGCTCGTGGCAGCCAGTCTAAAAAACACTATCTTGGACTTCTCTGCATGTTTCCCAGGCGAGAAATTGGCAGCATGTTCAGAACCATGTTTCTGTGAATAACTCCTGAACCGTAAGTCCTAGACGCTCGCTCTTGGCTGCATTCGATTCAGCTCGTGGCAGCCAGTCTAAAAAACACTATCTTGGACTTCTCTGCATGTTCCTAAGGCAAATGTTTCTAAAGCTAATTCTTGAACCGTAAGTCCTAGACGCTCGATCTTGGCGGCATTCGTCTCAGCGCCTGGCAATTAGTATAGGAGCACTGTGTTTGACTTCTCTGGATGTTTCCCAGGCGAGTTATTGACAAGTAAATCCTAGACGCTCGATCTTGGTTATTTTCGCTTTCGCGGCTGGCAGTAAAAGAACCATGTTTCTGTGAATAACTCCTGAACCGTAAGTCCTAGACGCTCGCTCTTGGCTGCATTCGATTCAGCTCGTGGCAGCCAGTCTAAAAAACACTATCTTGGACTTCTCTGCATGTTTCCCAGGCGAGAAATTGGCAGCATGTTCAGAACCATGTTTCTGTGAATAACTCCTGAACCGTAAGTCCTAGACGCTCGCTCTTGGCTGCATTCGATTCAGCTCGTGGCAGCCAGTCTAAAAAACACTATCTTGGACTTCTCTGCATGTTCCTAAGGCAAATGTTTCTAAAGCTAATTCTTGAACCGTAAGTCCTAGACGCTCGATCTTGGCGGCATTCGTCTCAGCGCCTGGCAATTAGTATAGGAGCACTGTGTTTGACTTCTCTGGATGTTTCCCAGGCGAGTTATTGACAAGTAAATCCTAGACGCTCGATCTTGGTTATTTTCGCTTTCGCGGCTGGCAGTAAAAGAACCATGTTTCTGTGAATAACTCCTGAACCGTAAGTCCTAGACGCTCGCTCTTGGCTGCATTCGATTCAGCTCGTGGCAGCCAGTCTAAAAAACACTATCTTGGACTTCTCTGCATGTTTCCCAGACGAGAAATTGGCAGCATGTTCAGAACCATGTTTCTGTGAATAACTCCTGAACCGTAAGTCCTAGACGCTCGATCTTGGCGGCATTCGTCTCAGCGCCTGGCAATTAGTATAGGAGCACTGTGTTTGACTTCTCTGGATGTTTCCCAGGCGAGTTATTGACAAGTAAATCCTAGACGCTCGATCTTGGTTATTTTCGCTTTCGCGGCTGGCAGTAAAAGAACCATGTTTCTGTGAATAACTCCTGAACCGTAAGTCCTAGACGCTCGCTCTTGGCTGCATTCGATTCAGCTCGTGGCAGCCAGTCTAAAAAACACTATCTTGGACTTCTCTGCATGTTTCCCAGGCGAGAAATTGGCAGCATGTTCAGAACCATGTTTCTGTGAATAACTCCTGAACCGTAAGTCCTAGACGCTCGCTCTTGGCTGCATTCGATTCAGCTCGTGGCAGCCAGTCTAAAAAACACTATCTTGGACTTCTCTGCATGTTCCTAAGGCAAATGTTTCTAAAGCTAATTCTTGAACCGTAAGTCCTAGACGCTCGATCTTGGCGGCATTCGTCTCAGCGCCTGGCAATTAGTATAGGAGCACTGTGTTTGACTTCTCTGGATGTTTCCCAGGCGAGTTATTGACAAGTAAATCCTAGACGCTCGATCTTGGTTATTTTCGCTTTCGCGGCTGGCAGTAAAAGAACCATGTTTCTGTGAATAACTCCTGAACCGTAAGTCCTAGACGCTCGCTCTTGGCTGCATTCGATTCAGCTCGTGGCAGCCAGTCTAAAAAACACTATCTTGGACTTCTCTGCATGTTTCCCAGACGAGAAATTGGCAGCATGTTCAGAACCATGTTTCTGTGAATAACTCCTGAACCGTAAGTCCTAGACGCTCGATCTTGGCGGCATTCGTCTCAGCGCCTGGCAATTAGTATAGGAGCACTGTGTTTGACTTCTCTGGATGTTTCCCAGGCGAGTTATTGACAAGTAAATCCTAGACGCTCGATCTTGGTTATTTTCGCTTTCGCGGCTGGCAGTAAAAGAACCATGTTTCTGTGAATAACTCCTGAACCGTAAGTCCTAGACGCTCGCTCTTGGCTGCATTCGATTCAGCTCGTGGCAGCCAGTCTAAAAAACACTATCTTGGACTTCTCTGCATGTTTCCCAGGCGAGAAATTGGCAGCATGTTCAGAACCATGTTTCTGTGAATAACTCCTGAACCGTAAGTCCTAGACGCTCGCTCTTGGCTGCATTCGATTCAGCTCGTGGCAGCCAGTCTAAAAAACACTATCTTGGACTTCTCTGCATGTTTCCCAGGCGAGCAATTGGCAGCATGTTCAGAACCATGTTTCTGTGAATAACTCCTGAACCGTAAGTCCTAGACGCTCGCTCTTGGCTGCATTCGATTCAGCTCGTGGCAGCCAGTCTAAAAAACACTATCTTGGACTTCTCTGCATGTTTCCCAGGCGAGAAATTGGCAGCATGTTCAGAACCATGTTTCTGTGAATAACTCCTGAACCGTAAGTCCTAGACGCTCGCTCTTGGCTGCATTCGATTCAGCTCGTGGCAGCCAGTCTAAAAAACACTATGTTGGACTTCTCTGCATGTTTCCCAGGCGAGAAATTGGCAGCATGTTCAGAACCATGTTTCTGTGAATAACTCCTGAACCGTAAGTCCTAGACGCTCGCTCTTGGCTGCATTCGATTCAGCTCGTGGCAGCCAGTCTAAAAAACACTATCTCGGACTTCTCTGCATGTTTCCCAGGCGAGCAATTGGCAGCATGTTCAGAACCATGTTTCTGTGAATAACTCCTGAACCGTAAGTCCTAGACGCTCGCTCTTGGCTGCATTCGATTCAGCTCGTGGCAGCCAGTCTAAAAAACACTATCTTGGACTTCTCTGCATGTTTCCCAGGCGAGAAATTGGCAGCATGTTCAGAACCATGTTTCTGTGAATAACTCCTGAACCGTAAGTCCTAGACGCTCGATCTTGGCGGCATTCGTCTCAGCGCCTGGCAATTAGTATAGGAGCACTGTGTTTGACTTCTCTGGATGTTTCCCAGGCGAGTTATTGACAAGTAAATCCTAGACGCTCGATCTTGGTTATTTTCGCTTTCGCGGCTGGCAGTAAAAGAACCATGTTTCTGTGAATAACTCCTGAACCGTAAGTCCTAGACGCTCGCTCTTGGCTGCATTCGATTCAGCTCGTGGCAGCCAGTCTAAAAAACACTATCTTGGACTTCTCTGCATGTTTCCCAGGCGAGAAATTGGCAGCATGTTCAGAACCATGTTTCTGTGAATAACTCCTGAACCGTAAGTCCTAGACGCTCGATCTTGGCGGCATTCGTCTCAGCGCCTGGCAATTAGTATAGGAGCACTGTGTTTGACTTCTCTGGATGTTTCCCAGGCGAGTTATTGACAAGTAAATCCTAGACGCTCGATCTTGGTTATTTTCGCTTTCGCGGCTGGCAGTAAAAGAACCATGTTTCTGTGAATAACTCCTGAACCGTAAGTCCTAGACGCTCGCTCTTGGCTGCATTCGATTCAGCTCGTGGCAGCCAGTCTAAAAAACACTATCTTGGACTTCTCTGCATGTTTCCCAGGCGAGAAATTGGCAGCATGTTCAGAACCATGTTTCTGTGAATAACTCCTGAACCGTAAGTCCTAGACGCTCGCTCTTGGCTGCATTCGATTCAGCTCGTGGCAGCCAGTCTAAAAAACACTATCTTGGACTTCTCTGCATGTTCCTAAGGCAAATGTTTCTAAAGCTAATTCTTGAACCGTAAGTCCTAGACGCTCGATCTTGGCGGCATTCGTCTCAGCGCCTGGCAATTAGTATAGGAGCACTGTGTTTGACTTCTCTGGATGTTTCCCAGGCGAGTTATTGACAAGTAAATCCTAGACGCTCGATCTTGGTTATTTTCGCTTTCGCGGCTGGCAGTAAAAGAACCATGTTTCTGTGAATAACTCCTGAACCGTAAGTCCTAGACGCTCGCTCTTGGCTGCATTCGATTCAGCTCGTGGCAGCCAGTCTAAAAAACACTATCTTGGACTTCTCTGCATGTTTCCCAGGCGAGCAATTGGCAGCATGTTCAGAACCATGTTTCTGTGAATAACTCCTGAACCGTAAGTCCTAGACGCTCGCTCTTGGCTGCATTCGATTCAGCTCGTGGCAGCCAGTCTAAAAAACACTATCTTGGACTTCTCTGCATGTTTCCCAGGCGAGCAATTGGCAGCATGTTCAGAACCATGTTTCTGTGAATAACTCCTGAACCGTAAGTCCTAGACGCTCGCTCTTGGCTGCATTCGATTCAGCTCGTGGCAGCCAGTCTAAAAAACACTATCTTGGACTTCTCTGCATGTTTCCCAGGCGAGAAATTGGCAGCATGTTCAGAACCATGTTTCTGTGAATAACTCCTGAACCGTAAGTCCTAGACGCTCGCTCTTGGCTGCATTCGATTCAGCTCGTGGCAGCCAGTCTAAAAAACACTATCTTGGACTTCTCTGCATGTTTCCCAGGCGAGAAATTGGCAGCATGTTCAGAACCATGTTTCTGTGAATAACTCCTGAACCGTAAGTCCTAGACGCTCGCTCTTGGCTGCATTCGATTCAGCTCGTGGCAGCCAGTCTAAAAAACACTATCTCGGACTTCTCTGCATGTTTCCCAGGCGAGCAATTGGCAGCATGTTCAGAACCATGTTTCTGTGAATAACTCCTGAACCGTAAGTCCTAGACGCTCGCTCTTGGCTGCATTCGATTCAGCTCGTGGCAGCCAGTCTAAAAAACACTATCTTGGACTTCTCTGCATGTTTCCCAGGCGAGAAATTGGCAGCATGTTCAGAACCATGTTTCTGTGAATAACTCCTGAACCGTAAGTCCTAGACGCTCGATCTTGGCGGCATTCGTCTCAGCGCCTGGCAATTAGTATAGGAGCACTGTGTTTGACTTCTCTGGATGTTTCCCAGGCGAGTTATTGACAAGTAAATCCTAGACGCTCGATCTTGGTTATTTTCGCTTTCGCGGCTGGCAGTAAAAGAACCATGTTTCTGTGAATAACTCCTGAACCGTAAGTCCTAGACGCTCGCTCTTGGCTGCATTCGATTCAGCTCGTGGCAGCCAGTCTAAAAAACACTATCTTGGACTTCTCTGCATGTTTCCCAGGCGAGAAATTGGCAGCATGTTCAGAACCATGTTTCTGTGAATAACTCCTGAACCGTAAGTCCTAGACGCTCGATCTTGGCGGCATTCGTCTCAGCGCCTGGCAATTAGTATAGGAGCACTGTGTTTGACTTCTCTGGATGTTTCCCAGGCGAGTTATTGACAAGTAAATCCTAGACGCTCGATCTTGGTTATTTTCGCTTTCGCGGCTGGCAGTAAAAGAACCATGTTTCTGTGAATAACTCCTGAACCGTAAGTCCTAGACGCTCGCTCTTGGCTGCATTCGATTCAGCTCGTGGCAGCCAGTCTAAAAAACACTATCTTGGACTTCTCTGCATGTTTCCCAGGCGAGCAATTGGCAGCATGTTCAGAACCATGTTTCTGTGAATAACTCCTGAACCGTAAGTCCTAGACGCTCGCTCTTGGCTGCATTCGATTCAGCTCGTGGCAGCCAGTCTAAAAAACACTATCTTGGACTTCTCTGCATGTTTCCCAGGCGAGAAATTGGCAGCATGTTCAGAACCATGTTTCTGTGAATAACTCCTGAACCGTAAGTCCTAGACGCTCGCTCTTGGCTGCATTCGATTCAGCTCGTGGCAGCCAGTCTAAAAAACACTATCTCGGACTTCTCTGCATGTTTCCCAGGCGAGCAATTGGCAGCATGTTCAGAACCATGTTTCTGTGAATAACTCCTGAACCGTAAGTCCTAGACGCTCGCTCTTGGCTGCATTCGATTCAGCTCGTGGCAGCCAGTCTAAAAAACACTATCTTGGACTTCTCTGCATGTTTCCCAGGCGAGAAATTGGCAGCATGTTCAGAACCATGTTTCTGTGAATAACTCCTGAACCGTAAGTCCTAGACGCTCGATCTTGGCGGCATTCGTCTCAGCGCCTGGCAATTAGTATAGGAGCACTGTGTTTGACTTCTCTGGATGTTTCCCAGGCGAGTTATTGACAAGTAAATCCTAGACGCTCGATCTTGGTTATTTTCGCTTTCGCGGCTGGCAGTAAAAGAACCATGTTTCTGTGAATAACTCCTGAACCGTAAGTCCTAGACGCTCGCTCTTGGCTGCATTCGATTCAGCTCGTGGCAGCCAGTCTAAAAAACACTATCTTGGACTTCTCTGCATGTTTCCCAGGCGAGCAATTGGCAGCATGTTCAGAACCATGTTTCTGTGAATAACTCCTGAACCGTAAGTCCTAGACGCTCGCTCTTGGCTGCATTCGATTCAGCTCGTGGCAGCCAGTCTAAAAAACACTATCTTGGACTTCTCTGCATGTTCCTAAGGCAAATGTTTCTAAAGCTAATTCTTGAACCGTAAGTCCTAGACGCTCGATCTTGGCGGCATTCGTCTCAGCGCCTGGCAATTAGTATAGGAGCACTGTGTTTGACTTCTCTGGATGTTTCCCAGGCGAGTTATTGACAAGTAAATCCTAGACGCTCGATCTTGGTTATTTTCGCTTTCGCGGCTGGCAGTAAAAGAACCATGTTTCTGTGAATAACTCCTGAACCGTAAGTCCTAGACGCTCGCTCTTGGCTGCATTCGATTCAGCTCGTGGCAGCCAGTCTAAAAAACACTATCTTGGACTTCTCTGCATGTTTCCCAGGCGAGCAATTGGCAGCATGTTCAGAACCATGTTTCTGTGAATAACTCCTGAACCGTAAGTCCTAGACGCTCGCTCTTGGCTGCATTCGATTCAGCTCGTGGCAGCCAGTCTAAAAAACACTATCTTGGACTTCTCTGCATGTTCCTAAGGCAAATGTTTCTAAAGCTAATTCTTGAACCGTAAGTCCTAGACGCTCGATCTTGGCGGCATTCGTCTCAGCGCCTGGCAATTAGTATAGGAGCACTGTGTTTGACTTCTCTGGATGTTTCCCAGGCGAGTTATTGACAAGTAAATCCTAGACGCTCGATCTTGGTTATTTTCGCTTTCGCGGCTGGCAGTAAAAGAACCATGTTTCTGTGAATAACTCCTGAACCGTAAGTCCTAGACGCTCGCTCTTGGCTGCATTCGATTCAGCTCGTGGCAGCCAGTCTAAAAAACACTATCTTGGACTTCTCTGCATGTTTCCCAGGCGAGAAATTGGCAGCATGTTCAGAACCATGTTTCTGTGAATAACTCCTGAACCGTAAGTCCTAGACGCTCGCTCTTGGCTGCATTCGATTCAGCTCGTGGCAGCCAGTCTAAAAAACACTATCTTGGACTTCTCTGCATGTTCCTAAGGCAAATGTTTCTAAAGCTAATTCTTGAACCGTAAGTCCTAGACGCTCGATCTTGGCGGCATTCGTCTCAGCGCCTGGCAATTAGTATAGGAGCACTGTGTTTGACTTCTCTGGATGTTTCCCAGGCGAGTTATTGACAAGTAAATCCTAGACGCTCGATCTTGGTTATTTTCGCTTTCGCGGCTGGCAGTAAAAGAACCATGTTTCTGTGAATAACTCCTGAACCGTAAGTCCTAGACGCTCGCTCTTGGCTGCATTCGATTCAGCTCGTGGCAGCCAGTCTAAAAAACACTATCTTGGACTTCTCTGCATGTTTCCCAGACGAGAAATTGGCAGCATGTTCAGAACCATGTTTCTGTGAATAACTCCTGAACCGTAAGCCCTAGACGCTCGATCTTGGCGGCATTCGTCTCAGCGCCTGGCAATTAGTATAGGAGCACTGTGTTTGACTTCTCTGGATGTTTCCCAGGCGAGTTATTGACAAGTAAATCCTAGACGCTCGATCTTGGTTATTTTCGCTTTCGCGGCTGGCAGTAAAAGAACCATGTTTCTGTGAATAACTCCTGAACCGTAAGTCCTAGACGCTCGCTCTTGGCTGCATTCGATTCAGCTCGTGGCAGCCAGTCTAAAAAACACTATCTTGGACTTCTCTGCATGTTTCCCAGGCGAGCAATTGGCAGCATGTTCAGAACCATGTTTCTGTGAATAACTCCTGAACCGTAAGTCCTAGACGCTCGCTCTTGGCTGCATTCGATTCAGCTCGTGGCAGCCAGTCTAAAAAACACTATCTTGGACTTCTCTGCATGTTTCCCAGGCGAGCAATTGGCAGCATGTTCAGAACCATGTTTCTGTGAATAACTCCTGAACCGTAAGTCCTAGACGCTCGCTCTTGGCTGCATTCGATTCAGCTCGTGGCAGCCAGTCTAAAAAACACTATCTTGGACTTCTCTGCATGTTTCCCAGGCGAGAAATTGGCAGCATGTTCAGAACCATGTTTCTGTGAATAACTCCTGAACCGTAAGTCCTAGACGCTCGCTCTTGGCTGCATTCGATTCAGCTCGTGGCAGCCAGTCTAAAAAACACTATCTTGGACTTCTCTGCATGTTTCCCAGGCGAGAAATTGGCAGCATGTTCAGAACCATGTTTCTGTGAATAACTCCTGAACCGTAAGTCCTAGACGCTCGCTCTTGGCTGCATTCGATTCAGCTCGTGGCAGCCAGTCTAAAAAACACTATCTCGGACTTCTCTGCATGTTTCCCAGGCGAGCAATTGGCAGCATGTTCAGAACCATGTTTCTGTGAATAACTCCTGAACCGTAAGTCCTAGACGCTCGCTCTTGGCTGCATTCGATTCAGCTCGTGGCAGCCAGTCTAAAAAACACTATCTTGGACTTCTCTGCATGTTTCCCAGGCGAGAAATTGGCAGCATGTTCAGAACCATGTTTCTGTGAATAACTCCTGAACCGTAAGTCCTAGACGCTCGATCTTGGCGGCATTCGTCTCAGCGCCTGGCAATTAGTATAGGAGCACTGTGTTTGACTTCTCTGGATGTTTCCCAGGCGAGTTATTGACAAGTAAATCCTAGACGCTCGATCTTGGTTATTTTCGCTTTCGCGGCTGGCAGTAAAAGAACCATGTTTCTGTGAATAACTCCTGAACCGTAAGTCCTAGACGCTCGCTCTTGGCTGCATTCGATTCAGCTCGTGGCAGCCAGTCTAAAAAACACTATCTTGGACTTCTCTGCATGTTTCCCAGGCGAGAAATTGGCAGCATGTTCAGAACCATGTTTCTGTGAATAACTCCTGAACCGTAAGTCCTAGACGCTCGATCTTGGCGGCATTCGTCTCAGCGCCTGGCAATTAGTATAGGAGCACTGTGTTTGACTTCTCTGGATGTTTCCCAGGCGAGTTATTGACAAGTAAATCCTAGACGCTCGATCTTGGTTATTTTCGCTTTCGCGGCTGGCAGTAAAAGAACCATGTTTCTGTGAATAACTCCTGAACCGTAAGTCCTAGACGCTCGCTCTTGGCTGCATTCGATTCAGCACGTGGCAGCCAGTCTAAAAAACACTATCTTGGACTTCTCTGCATGTTTACCAGGCGAGCAATTGGCAGCATGTTCAGAACCATGTTTCTGTGAATAACTCCTGAACCGTAAGTCCTAGACGCTCGCTCTTGGCTGCATTCGATTCAGCTCGTGGCAGCCAGTCTAAAAAACACTATCTTGGACTTCTCTGCATGTTTCCCAGGCGAGAAATTGGCAGCATGTTCAGAACCATGTTTCTGTGAATAACTCCTGAACCGTAAGTCCTAGACGCTCGCTCTTGGCTGCATTCGATTCAGCTCGTGGCAGCCAGTCTAAAAAACACTATCTTGGACTTCTCTGCATGTTTCCCAGGCGAGCAATTGGCAGCATGTTCAGAACCATGTTTCTGTGAATAACTCCTGAACCGTAAGTCCTAGACGCTCGCTCTTGGCTGCATTCGATTCAGCTCGTGGCAGCCAGTCTAAAAAACACTATCTTGGACTTCTCTGCATGTTTCCCAGGCGAGCAATTGGCAGCATGTTCAGAACCATGTTTCTGTGAATAACTCCTGAACCGTAAGTCCTAGACGCTCGCTCTTGGCTGCATTCGATTCAGCTCGTGGCAGCCAGTCTAAAAAACACTATCTTGGACTTCTCTGCATGTTTCCCAGGCGAGAAATTGGCAGCATGTTCAGAACCATGTTTCTGTGAATAACTCCTGAACCGTAAGTCCTAGACGCTCGCTCTTGGCTGCATTCGATTCAGCTCGTGGCAGCCAGTCTAAAAAACACTATCTCGGACTTCTCTGCATGTTTCCCAGGCGAGCAATTGGCAGCATGTTCAGAACCATGTTTCTGTGAATAACTCCTGAACCGTAAGTCCTAGACGCTCGCTCTTGGCTGCATTCGATTCAGCTCGTGGCAGCCAGTCTAAAAAACACTATCTTGGACTTCTCTGCATGTTTCCCAGGCGAGAAATTGGCAGCATGTTCAGAACCATGTTTCTGTGAATAACTCCTGAACCGTAAGTCCTAGACGCTCGATCTTGGCGGCATTCGTCTCAGCGCCTGGCAATTAGTATAGGAGCACTGTGTTTGACTTCTCTGGATGTTTCCCAGGCGAGTTATTGACAAGTAAATCCTAGACGCTCGATCTTGGTTATTTTCGCTTTCGCGGCTGGCAGTAAAAGAACCATGTTTCTGTGAATAACTCCTGAACCGTAAGTCCTAGACGCTCGCTCTTGGCTGCATTCGATTCAGCTCGTGGCAGCCAGTCTAAAAAACACTATCTTGGACTTCTCTGCATGTTTCCCAGGCGAGAAATTGGCAGCATGTTCAGAACCATGTTTCTGTGAATAACTCCTGAACCGTAAGTCCTAGACGCTCGATCTTGGCGGCATTCGTCTCAGCGCCTGGCAATTAGTATAGGAGCACTGTGTTTGACTTCTCTGGATGTTTCCCAGGCGAGTTATTGACAAGTAAATCCTAGACGCTCGATCTTGGTTATTTTCGCTTTCGCGGCTGGCAGTAAAAGAACCATGTTTCTGTGAATAACTCCTGAACCGTAAGTCCTAGACGCTCGCTCTTGGCTGCATTCGATTCAGCTCGTGGCAGCCAGTCTAAAAAACACTATCTTGGACTTCTCTGCATGTTTCCCAGGCGAGCAATTGGCAGCATGTTCAGAACCATGTTTCTGTGAATAACTCCTGAACCGTAAGTCCTAGACGCTCGCTCTTGGCTGCATTCGATTCAGCTCGTGGCAGCCAGTCTAAAAAACACTATCTTGGACTTCTCTGCATGTTTCCCAGGCGAGAAATTGGCAGCATGTTCAGAACCATGTTTCTGTGAATAACTCCTGAACCGTAAGTCCTAGACGCTCGCTCTTGGCTGCATTCGATTCAGCTCGTGGCAGCCAGTCTAAAAAACACTATCTCTGACTTCTCTGCATGTTTCCCAGGCGAGCAATTGGCAGCATGTTCAGAACCATGTTTCTGTGAATAACTCCTGAACCGTAAGTCCTAGACGCTCGCTCTTGGCTGCATTCGATTCAGCTCGTGGCAGCCAGTCTAAAAAACACTATCTTGGACTTCTCTGCATGTTTCCCAGGCGAGAAATTGGCAGCATGTTCAGAACCATGTTTCTGTGAATAACTCCTGAACCGTAAGTCCTAGACGCTCGATCTTGGCGGCATTCGTCTCAGCGCCTGGCAATTAGTATAGGAGCACTGTGTTTGACTTCTCTGGATGTTTCCCAGGCGAGTTATTGACAAGTAAATCCTAGACGCTCGATCTTGGTTATTTTCGCTTTCGCGGCTGGCAGTAAAAGAACCATGTTTCTGTGAATAACTCCTGAACCGTAAGTCCTAGACGCTCGCTCTTGGCTGCATTCGATTCAGCTCGTGGCAGCCAGTCTAAAAAACACTATCTTGGACTTCTCTGCATGTTTCCCAGGCGAGCAATTGGCAGCATGTTCAGAACCATGTTTCTGTGAATAACTCCTGAACCGTAAGTCCTAGACGCTCGCTCTTGGCTGCATTCGATTCAGCTCGTGGCAGCCAGTCTAAAAAACACTATCTTGGACTTCTCTGCATGTTTCCCAGGCGAGCAATTGGCAGCATGTTCAGAACCATGTTTCTGTGAATAACTCCTGAACCGTAAGTCCTAGACGCTCGCTCTTGGCTGCATTCGATTCAGCTCGTGGCAGCCAGTCTAAAAAACACTATCTTGGACTTCTCTGCATGTTTCCCAGGCGAGAAATTGGCAGCATGTTCAGAACCATGTTTCTGTGAATAACTCCTGAACCGTAAGTCCTAGACGCTCGCTCTTGGCTGCATTCGATTCAGCTCGTGGCAGCCAGTCTAAAAAACACTATCTTGGACTTCTCTGCATGTTTCCCAGGCGAGAAATTGGCAGCATGTTCAGAACCATGTTTCTGTGAATAACTCCTGAACCGTAAGTCCTAGACGCTCGCTCTTGGCTGCATTCGATTCAGCTCGTGGCAGCCAGTCTAAAAAACACTATCTTGGACTTCTCTGCATGTTTCCCAGGCGAGAAATTGGCAGCATGTTCAGAACCATGTTTCTGTGAATAACTCCTGAACCGTAAGTCCTAGACGCTCGCTCTTGGCTGCATTCGATTCAGCTCGTGGCAGCCAGTCTAAAAAACACTATCTCGGACTTCTCTGCATGTTTCCCAGGCGAGCAATTGGCAGCATGTTCAGAACCATGTTTCTGTGAATAACTCCTGAACCGTAAGTCCTAGACGCTCGCTCTTGGCTGCATTCGATTCAGCTCGTGGCAGCCAGTCTAAAAAACACTATCTTGGACTTCTCTGCATGTTTCCCAGGCGAGAAATTGGCAGCATGTTCAGAAACATGTTTCTGTGAATAACTCCTGAACCGTAAGTCCTAGACGCTCGATCTTGGCGGCATTCGTCTCAGCGCCTGGCAATTAGTATAGGAGCACTGTGTTTGACTTCTCTGGATGTTTCCCAGGCGAGTTATTGACAAGTAAATCCTAGACGCTCGATCTTGGTTATTTTCGCTTTCGCGGCTGGCAGTAAAAGAACCATGTTTCTGTGAATAACTCCTGAACCGTAAGTCCTAGACGCTCGCTCTTGGCTGCATTCGATTCAGCTCGTGGCAGCCAGTCTAAAAAACACTATCTTGGACTTCTCTGCATGTTTCCCAGGCGAGCAATTGGCAGCATGTTCAGAACCATGTTTCTGTGAATAACTCCTGAACCGTAAGTCCTAGACGCTCGCTCTTGGCTGCATTCGATTCAGCTCGTGGCAGCCAGTCTAAAAAACACTATCTTGGACTTCTCTGCATGTTCCTAAGGCAAATGCTTCTAAAGCTAATTCTTGAACCGTAAGTCCTAGACGCTCGATCTTGGCGGCATTCGTCTCAGCGCCTGGCAATTAGTATAGGAGCACTGTGTTTGACTTCTCTGGATGTTTCCCAGGCGAGTTATTGACAAGTAAATCCTAGACGCTCGATCTTGGTTATTTTCGCTTTCGCGGCTGGCAGTAAAAGAACCATGTTTCTGTGAATAACTCCTGAACCGTAAGTCCTAGACGCTCGCTCTTGGCTGCATTCGATTCAGCTCGTGGCAGCCAGTCTAAAAAACACTATCTTGGACTTCTCTGCATGTTTCCCAGGCGAGCAATTGGCAGCATGTTCAGAACCATGTTTCTGTGAATAACTCCTGAACCGTAAGTCCTAGACGCTCGCTCTTGGCTGCATTCGATTCAGCTCGTGGCAGCCAGTCTAAAAAACACTATCTTGGACTTCTCTGCATGTTCCTAAGGCAAATGTTTCTAAAGCTAATTCTTGAACCGTAAGTCCTAGACGCTCGATCTTGGCGGCATTCGTCTCAGCGCCTGGCAATTAGTATAGGAGCACTGTGTTTGACTTCTCTGGATGTTTCCCAGGCGAGTTATTGACAAGTAAATCCTAGACGCTCGATCTTGGTTATTTTCGCTTTCGCGGCTGGCAGTAAAAGAACCATGTTTCTGTGAATAACTCCTGAACCGTAAGTCCTAGACGCTCGCTCTTGGCTGCATTCGATTCAGCTCGTGGCAGCCAGTCTAAAAAACACTATCTTGGACTTCTCTGCATGTTTCCCAGGCGAGAAATTGGCAGCATGTTCAGAACCATGTTTCTGTGAATAACTCCTGAACCGTACGTCCTAGACGCTCGCTCTTGGCTGCATTCGATTCAGCTCGTGGCAGCCAGTCTAAAAAACACTATCTTGGACTTCTCTGCATGTTCCTAAGGCAAATGTTTCTAAAGCTAATTCTTGAACCGTAAGTCCTAGACGCTCGATCTTGGCGGCATTCGTCTCAGCGCCTGGCAATTAGTATAGGAGCACTGTGTTTGACTTCTCTGGATGTTTCCCAGGCGAGTTATTGACAAGTAAATCCTAGACGCTCGATCTTGGTTATTTTCGCTTTCGCGGCTGGCAGTAAAAGAACCATGTTTCTGTGAATAACTCCTGAACCGTAAGTCCTAGACGCTCGCTCTTGGCTGCATTCGATTCAGCTCGTGGCAGCCAGTCTAAAAAACACTATCTTGGACTTCTCTGCATGTTTCCCAGACGAGAAATTGGCAGCATGTTCAGAACCATGTTTCTGTGAATAACTCCTGAACCGTAAGTCCTAGACGCTCGATCTTGGCGGCATTCGTCTCAGCGCCTGGCAATTAGTATAGGAGCACTGTGTTTGACTTCTCTGGATGTTTCCCAGGCGAGTTATTGACAAGTAAATCCTAGACGCTCGATCTTGGTTATTTTCGCTTTCGCGGCTGGCAGTAAAAGAACCATGTTTCTGTGAATAACTCCTGAACCGTAAGTCCTAGACGCTCGCTCTTGGCTGCATTCGATTCAGCTCGTGGCAGCCAGTCTAAAAAACACTATCTTGGACTTCTCTGCATGTTTCCCAGGCGAGCAATTGGCAGCATGTTCAGAACCATGTTTCTGTGAATAACTCCTGAACCGTAAGTCCTAGACGCTCGCTCTTGGCTGCATTCGATTCAGCTCGTGGCAGCCAGTCTAAAAAACACTATCTTGGACTTCTCTGCATGTTTCCCAGGCGAGCAATTGGCAGCATGTTCAGAACCATGTTTCTGTGAATAACTCCTGAACCGTAAGTCCTAGACGCTCGCTCTTGGCTGCATTCGATTCAGCTCGTGGCAGCCAGTCTAAAAAACACTATCTTGGACTTCTCTGCATGTTTCCCAGGCGAGAAATTGGCAGCATGTTCAGAACCATGTTTCTGTGAATAACTCCTGAACCGTAAGTCCTAGACGCTCGCTCTTGGCTGCATTCGATTCAGCTCGTGGCAGCCAGTCTAAAAAACACTATCTTGGACTTCTCTGCATGTTCCTAAGGCAAATGTTTCTAAAGCTAATTCTTGAACCGTAAGTCCTAGACGCTCGATCTTGGCGGCATTCGTCTCAGCGCCTGGCAATTAGTATAGGAGCACTGTGTTTGACTTCTCTGGATGTTTCCCAGGCGAGTTATTGACAAGTAAATCCTAGACGCTCGATCTTGGTTATTTTCGCTTTCGCGGCTGGCAGTAAAAGAACCATGTTTCTGTGAATAACTCCTGAACCGTAAGTCCTAGACGCTCGCTCTTGGCTGCATTCGATTCAGCTCGTGGCAGCCAGTCTAAAAAACACTATCTTGGACTTCTCTGCATGTTTCCCAGACGAGAAATTGGCAGCATGTTCAGAACCATGTTTCTGTGAATAACTCCTGAACCGTAAGTCCTAGACGCTCGATCTTGGCGGCATTCGTCTCAGCGCCTGGCAATTAGTATAGGAGCACTGTGTTTGACTTCTCTGGATGTTTCCCAGGCGAGTTATTGACAAGTAAATCCTAGACGCTCGATCTTGGTTATTTTCGCTTTCGCGGCTGGCAGTAAAAGAACCATGTTTCTGTGAATAACTCCTGAACCGTAAGTCCTAGACGCTCGCTCTTGGCTGCATTCGATTCAGCTCGTGGCAGCCAGTCTAAAAAACACTATCTTGGACTTCTCTGCATGTTTCCCAGGCGAGCAATTGGCAGCATGTTCAGAACCATGTTTCTGTGAATAACTCCTGAACCGTAAGTCCTAGACGCTCGCTCTTGGCTGCATTCGATTCAGCTCGTGGCAGCCAGTCTAAAAAACACTATCTTGGACTTCTCTGCATGTTTCCCAGGCGAGCAATTGGCAGCATGTTCAGAACCATGTTTCTGTGAATAACTCCTGAACCGTAAGTCCTAGACGCTCGCTCTTGGCTGCATTCGATTCAGCTCGTGGCAGCCAGTCTAAAAAACACTATCTTGGACTTCTCTGCATGTTTCCCAGGCGAGAAATTGGCAGCATGTTCAGAACCATGTTTCTGTGAATAACTCCTGAACCGTAAGTCCTAGACGCTCGCTCTTGGCTGCATTCGATTCAGCTCGTGGCAGCCAGTCTAAAAAACACTATCTTGGACTTCTCTGCATGTTTCCCAGGCGAGAAATTGGCAGCATGTTCAGAACCATGTTTCTGTGAATAACTCCTGAACCGTAAGTCCTAGACGCTCGCTCTTGGCTGCATTCGATTCAGCTCGTGGCAGCCAGTCTAAAAAACACTATCTCGGACTTCTCTGCATGTTTCCCAGGCGAGCAATTGGCAGCATGTTCAGAACCATGTTTCTGTGAATAACTCCTGAACCGTAAGTCCTAGACGCTCGCTCTTGGCTGCATTCGATTCAGCTCGTGGCAGCCAGTCTAAAAAACACTATCTTGGACTTCTCTGCATGTTTCCCAGGCGAGAAATTGGCAGCATGTTCAGAACCATGTTTCTGTGAATAACTCCTGAACCGTAAGTCCTAGACGCTCGATCTTGGCGGCATTCGTCTCAGCGCCTGGCAATTAGTATAGGAGCACTGTGTTTGACTTCTCTGGATGTTTCCCAGGCGAGTTATTGACAAGTAAATCCTAGACGCTCGATCTTGGTTATTTTCGCTTTCGCGGCTGGCAGTAAAAGAACCATGTTTCTGTGAATAACTCCTGAACCGTAAGTCCTAGACGCTCGCTCTTGGCTGCATTCGATTCAGCTCGTGGCAGCCAGTCTAAAAAACACTATCTTGGACTTCTCTGCATGTTTCCCAGGCGAGCAATTGGCAGCATGTTCAGAACCATGTTTCTGTGAATAACTCCTGAACCGTAAGTCCTAGACGCTCGCTCTTGGCTGCATTCGATTCAGCTCGTGGCAGCCAGTCTAAAAAACACTATCTTGGACTTCTCTGCATGTTTCCCAGGCGAGCAATTGGCAGCATGTTCAGAACCATGTTTCTGTGAATAACTCCTGAACCGTAAGTCACAGACGCTCGCTCTTGGCTGCATTCGATTCAGCTCGTGGCAGCCAGTCTAAAAAACACTATCTTGGACTTCTCTGCATGTTCCTAAGGCAAATGTTTCTAAAGCTAATTCTTGAACCGTAAGTCCTAGACGCTCGATCTTGGCGGCATTCGTCTCAGCGCCTGGCAATTAGTATAGGAGCACTGTGTTTGACTTCTCTGGATGTTTCCCAGGCGAGTTATTGACAAGTAAATCCTAGACGCTCGATCTTGGTTATTTTCGCTTTCGCGGCTGGCAGTAAAAGAACCATGTTTCTGTGAATAACTCCTGAACCGTAAGTCCTAGACGCTCGCTCTTGGCTGCATTCGATTCAGCTCGTGGCAGCCAGTCTAAAAAACACTATCTTGGACTTCTCTGCATGTTTCCCAGGCGAGCAATTGGCAGCATGTTCAGAACCATGTTTCTGTGAATAACTCCTGAACCGTAAGTCCTAGACGCTCGCTCTTGGCTGCATTCGATTCAGCTCGTGGCAGCCAGTCTAAAAAACACTATCTTGGACTTCTCTGCATGTTCCTAAGGCAAATGTTTCTAAAGCTAATTCTTGAACCGTAAGTCCTAGACGCTCGATCTTGGCGGCATTCGTCTCAGCGCCTGGCAATTAGTATAGGAGCACTGTGTTTGACTTCTCTGG